>NW_026125909.1:0-208290 GCF_943737965.1 Phodopus roborovskii | reverse complement strand
GGATATCTGACTGGAGCCTCAGATACAGACTCTGTATTTTTCTTACTGGAACACAGCATGGGATTATGATTAAACTTAAATAAAACAAAATGCCAAACACACCCAGGATACTTGTGTTTCCAGAAGTAGTCAATGGGAAGAGAAAGAGAAATTATTTTAATAGAAACTAGAGCCATCTTGGAGATCCACTCAATGTAAATGATAATCAAATAGCTTTGAAAATAATAAATGTTCAAAAATATAAATTGCAAGAGAGAAATTATTTGTACCTCTATAACATATCAGTACTTAGTATATACAACTGTAAACCATTGTTTGGCTTTTGTATCTGTATGACATTGAATGTTGCCCACTCTTACTATATTTGTTTTAAAAACTCTTCTAGTGTTTGTAATGCTAATTTAAAAATTAACAAAAAAAACTGTCAACTTATTGTGGTCTTAATTTTAAAATTCACATCATTAAGCTTGGTAAACAATTGATGCAACCTAGGGAGATGTATGCATTATTTAATCATTGTTTTAGTTGTACTCTTTGTTAAATTGATTAAAAGGCATTTTGTTTCAATTTGGGTAATAATTATAATAAATTATTATTGATTATAGTGTAATTGAATGCCAATATCACTATTATACTAAGTTAAATAATATATATATATATATTTATAAACAAATGATAATACTTACAAAGAATATGAATACCAAAGAGCAAATGCCATGAGGTCAGTCACTACTAAATACATGGCATATACTAGGTACTGTCAACAATAATACTTATTGATAAACAATTTATTCAACTTTCTAAGATAGAAAGTGTTACCTACAATGTGAAAATAACAACAAAACTTTATTTTATAGATTTTTTCTGATATTTTATACTCCTATTAATTTCAATTAATATTGAAAGATTTTTGTGAACTATTTACAAGTATTACTATTGTTTCCAATTTTAAAAGTAAAGAAAAGCATTAAAAAGATGAGTTACCATATGAAAAATTGGGTTAAAAGAGAAATTTGTTGAGGTTAGCCTGAGGCAGAGCTACACAGAGAAAAATAAATAAATAAATAAAATAAAATATAAATATATATATATATATATTTCTGGACTTATTTTGCTTTATTTAAATCAACTTAAAGGCTTATGGCTTATGATTTTAACCTTCTTAGATGAGTAATTACAGTTAAAAATAACAGTAGAACTATAAATCCAGCAGATTATTTAACTGCTTACAAAAGTAAATGTAACAAAATCTGAGATAAAGATACTGCAAGTATGTTTTCTACAAGCTCTATAAGCAATAACTTGTGCTCAGCTTTTATAAGATTACTATAAATGAAGAAATGGCTAAGTAATTACTAAGAAAGCAATTCTGTTAAGTTTTACAGGGGATACCAAAGAGAGTTCAGGCAAAAAGTTCGTTATTGTCTGCATTCTTTTTTTTTAATATTATTTTTTCTTTATTTTACATGTCTATCCAAGTTCCCTCTCCTGACCTCTCTCCCTCCCTCTTACCCTCTCTTCCCCCTCACAAGCACCCTGACCACCTTCCCCTCTCATCCTACCACCCCAATTCCACATGTAGGGCAATGCCATCCAGGTGGGGTCATGTAAATCTGTCAAGTTATTTGAAGTAGGGAGTAGGAATTCTCTCCTGTCTCTAGATTAAGGCAGTATTGCTCCATGAGGGATGTGTCTGTAAGGTCCTTTTGTGCACCAGGAATACATCCTGGTTCCACTGTCTGAGGTCTCTTAGACTGCTCAATCCGTCTAGCTGAGACCCATATTCAGGGGGTCTGAGTCAGTCCCATGCTGGATTTCAGCTATCAGTCTGGGGCCTATTAGCTCCTCCTTGTTTGGGTCAGCTGTCTCTATGTGTTTCAGCAACCTAATCTTGTCCTCTCCTTGTGCATCTGGATTCTAGTTTGACTCAGTGTTTAGTTATGGGTTTTTGCTTCTGTTTCCAACAGGTACTAGATGAGGGCTCCATGATGGTGGATAAGTTGTTGATCTCACTATCCAGGAAGGGCATTTAAGGTTGCCTTTCCAAGGTTGCTCAAATTATTAGTTTGTGGCAGTCTTGTAGGCCTCTGGACATTTCTTTAGGTTCAGTTTTCTCTTCAAACCAATAATGGCTCTTATGTTCTATTTGTTCTCTCTCTCTCTTCTCTCTCTTCTGTCTTCTATTCCTACTCTGACTCAATCTTTCTAGTTACACGTGCTTTCCTCTCTTCCCCTTTTCTTTCTCCTACTTCTCTCTGCATTCACCCCCCCACTTCCCATGTGCTATGGGGGACTTGCCCCTTCCCCCTTCTGTGAGGGACTTTATATGAATCTCTTAGAATGCACCTTGTATCCTACTCCTCAGATGGTGTGAATTATAGGCTGGATAGAAGCTTAAGGTGATTCCTCTAAAATCAGGAACAAGACATGGCTTCCCTCTCTCTCCATATCTCTTCAGTACTTGAAGTTTTAGGTAAAGGTATATGACATCAAAAGGAAATAAAGGGGAATCAAATTGGAAAGGAAGAAATCAAACTGTCTCTATTTGCAGATGATATGATTGTTTACATAAGCGACCCCATAAACTCTGCCAGGGAACACCAACAGCTGATAAACACCTTCAGCAAACTAGCAGGAATCAAGGTAAACTAAAAAAAATCAGTAGCCCTACTTTTTTTCAGACGACAAAGAGACAGATAAAGAAATCAGAGAAACATCACCCTTTACAATTAGCCACAAGCAACATAAAGTATCTTGGGGTAATGCTTATAAAACAAGTGAAAGACCTATATAATAAGAATTTTGTGGCTTTAAAGAAAGAAATTAAAGAAGATACCAAAAAATTGAAAGATCTCCCATGTTCTTGGATAGGTAGGATAATTATAGTAAAAATGGCAATCTTGCCAAAAGCAATCTATAGATTAAATGCAATCCCCATTAAAATCACAGCACAATTCTTCACTGACCTTAAGAGGATAATAATCAATGTGATATGGAAAAACAAAAGACCCAGGATAGCCAAAACAACCTTGTGCAATAAAAGAACTTGAGGAGGCATCATCATCCCTGACTTTAAGCTCTACTACAGAGCTATTCTGAAAACAGCCTGGTATTGGCACAAAAATTGACAGGTAGACCAATGGAATCGAATTAAAAATCCTGATATTAACCCATACACCTACGAACACCTGATTTTCGACAAAACAGCAAAAAGAATACAATGGGGGCAGGAAAGCATCTTCAACAAATGGTGCTGACACAAGTGGATGATGCTGGCACTATTGGATGAGGGTGTGTAGAAGACTGCAGGTAGACCCCTGTCTATCGCCATGCAGAAAATTTAAATCCAAATGCATCAAAGACCTCAACATAAATTCATCCACAGTGAGCCTCTTAGAAGAGAAAGTACTAGGTACCCTTGAATAAATTGGTATAGGAGACTGTTTCCTGAACATAATTCCAGTAGCAGATACTGAGATCAACAATTAATAAGTGGGACCTCCTCAAACTTAGAAACTTTTGTAAGTCAAAAGATACAGTGGACAAGAACAAATGGCAGCCCACAGACTAGGAAAAAATTTTTCACCAATCCTATATCTGACAAAGGGCTGATTTCCAAAATATACAAACAACTCATGAAACTAGTCAACAAAACACCAAATAACACTATTAAAACATGGGTACAGAACTGAAGAAAGAATTCTCAGTGAAGGAAATCAAAAAGGCTGAAAGACATTTAAGAAAATGGTCATCATCCTTAGCTATCAGCGAAATGCAAATCAAAACAATTTTGAGATACCATCTTACTCCTGTCAGAATGGCTAAAAGTAGAAACACCAATGCCAACTTAAGCTGGAGAGGATGTGGAGAAAGGGGAAAACTCTTCCACTGCTGGTGGGAGTGCAAACACAGACATTTTGGAGATCAATATGGCGGTTCCTCAGGAAAATGGGAATTAGTTTACACCAGGACCTGGCAATCCCCCTCTTAGGCATATACCCAAATGGTAGACATCCATGCAACAAAGAAATGTGCCCAACTGTTTTCATAGCATCATTATTTGTAATAGGAAGAACCTGTAAGCAACCTAGATGCCCCTCAACTGAAAAATAGATAAAGAAAACGTGGCACATCTACACAATGGAATACTTCTCTGAAAAAAAAAAATAATGGAATCTTGAAAATAGCAGGCAAGTAGATGGCAAGTGAAGAAACCATCCTGAATGAGGTAACCCAGTCACAAAAAGAGGAACATAGTATGTATTCACTCATATATGGATTTTAGACTTAGAGCAAATGATTATCTTCTGCATTTTTGTAACTCTCTTTAAATTCCACAATTGCTATCCATCATTTTATGAATCTTCAGAAATTCTTAGGTTAACATTTAATCTTTGGACTTTCATATTTTTGCCTCCCTCTTTCTGCATTTTCTTTACAAGTCAAGTTGGGCTATTCATTAAATGCAAAATGGACATTCAAAATCTTTGCCTTTGTAAATGTGTTATGCTATTTACAATGTTTCATTCCTGTTGGTTTCTAAAACTCCCCATCCTTCACAAACCTTTCCTGAATACTTACATATTTTTAACAAGATAGTAAGGATAGTAAGATAGTATCTGTCCACCCCTGAATGACAAGAATGTAGATTCATACATTCTCAGGTACTTCTTTCATGTTTGTTATTAGACAAAATAATTTTGACCAAATATTAACATTGATTAATGCAATTGTATAGATAGAAAAATAAATGAATATTAAAGTTTGTCTATAAGAAATAAAAATAGAAAGCATCTACTTGAACAGATCATAAGAAGAGTTAGATTATATTTGAATAGAGAATATAAACATATTTTAAGAAAAATAAGTAAAAACATAACAAATGAGGATAATTTAATATGTTCAATTTTCTATTGTTCTTGTCTTCTGTATTTTCCTATGTTATATCTAGCTTTGGGCCTAGCTTAATCAATAGGATGTTTCCTAATACCAATACATTTTATGTGTGGTTAAAGGACAAATGTCAGGGAGAGGGAGGAAGGCAAGGAACAAAGAAGAAAGAGGGAATTGAGAAAAGTGTGATTTAATATCTTTCAGGGCAGAATGAATGAAGTAAGACCTCACTCTTTCAAGGAATGCCCTGTTAGCACCTTTGAGTAAAAAGAAGGTGAAGCTTTTACCAGAGGCCATCAGTACACAGAAGCACAGACTCATAGTCCTTAGCAAATCTCCATGGCAACTTGGATACAAAATCCTATTAAATTTCTGGGGTCGAACCTTGATTCCCCAGGAGTATGTACTTCTATTTTTCCATTTATGAGAAAAAAAAATGTGTCAAGGCTCAATAAATCCACTTCAGGAAAGCACACAAACATCAATTTGTGATTAATTGCAGCTCACAAAGCTATTCACAAAGTGAATCGCTCACTGTGTTCTAATAATTAGGTTCTGATTTTTTCCTTTCATACAGCCCCAAAACTATGTAGGTAATAGAGGAGAAAGAAAAAAATTCAATTACAATTTTAACTACTGTTGTTTTCTAGACAATTACACTTGATTTTCCAAAAGGGTTAGGTATTCTATAAGAAGAAACAAGTGCCATAAACCAAAAAAAGTGCACTACATTATGTGAGATATTATAATTGTTATTATTTTATTGCAATATTGTTATTCATGTTTCAAAATTTTTATTAAAGGTAAAATAATAACATACAAATATTGAGTGGTTTTAAATTATAGGTATAGTAATAAAATTAAGACCTGTAGAAAAACTAAAGTATATTTCTCTTACCTCAGTTTAACAAATCCTATTTATATTGTTAATTGTCTCATTTTGTATCAAAAAGAAATTATTTTAAAACATGTAATTAACAGAAAATTTATAATTATCAGAAATAATATATTATAAAAATATATCAGAAATTGAGTATAATTAGAGTAACTTTGTTATGTAATATTCTTTGATACTCTTAATTATCTATTCATCAGAAATTTCCTCCTCATTTATTGTCAAATCTTCAAGTTTAACAATCACATTTATATTAAACAAAATTCACTTCTTTGTTTTTTAATGCCAGAAATACAACATGTGATGATAAAATCAGTACTTTGTACTTCCTTATTTTGGATCAGGATTAGTAATCTTGTATTTTTAAAAACCTCTGATGAATCTAATGCCTAATTGCCATTAAGTATGAATAGAGAATAAACTCAAGAGAATAGCATGTACAAAGTAAATTGATTTGTGATGTTTTTAATATGATAATAAAATTCATCTTTTTGCTCTTTTCAATATGTGTCACAAAATCATAAAAGAAAAAACTGTTCTTGTTCCTTACTGTATAGTTATATTTCTATGTTTAGCCTAAAATGGTATAGATGTAAAATGACCATGAATAGTTTTTAAGCATCAGGACATTCATGAAACAATCCTGGCTACTTAGATACATTTTTACTCTAAGGTATTCTTCTTTTTGTGTACTAAAATATTATAGCATGTTTGTATAGTGCTATGAAGTGTGATTTACCTAGAATTTTGTAAATAATTCTTCCATATGTCATTTTGGAATATATTTTGATTAGTTATATTCTTACACTAAACCAAGTTTTTATAATGAAGTAAAGGTGTGACAGTTGGAAAGATAAAGCACACTCTGAAAAGATAAGTATAAAAGTTTAATGAGAAATAAGTAATTAAATGTCCATAAATAAATCACACAGTATTAGAAAGTAGGTCTTTCTATTTATGAATTGATTCATTTGTATAGTAAATATGTTCTATTTATTATGAATATGCAAGGCAATTAATCTATGATCTGTAGTTGGTCAGTTCAGCCATTGAGATATAGAATTAAGGAGTAGAGTAAAATTGCATGCAATTTTAATAATATTAAAAGCCTCCATGTTCCAAATGTAACTACAAGTAAAGTGAAAATTCTGGCCAATAGAAAAGTGATTGATATTCTGGAGCACGCTAGGTATACTAAAATGGACATTAGAATTTTAGATAGCATTCTTTATTTCCATTGCTCATAAACTTTAAAAAAAATTAATCAAGCTTTTCACAGTTCTGAAAGTAATATTCTTCTTACTGTAGAAAGAACATAGTGACAATATTTATAGTAAAGGAAATTATTGTTAAAAGATCAAATTGAATGTCAGAAACACACTAGAAAATAAATCATTTAGAGAGAAAATTACCAAGGAAAGAGGGAGAAGAAAAAATTGAAACAGTCAAACCACTCTGTGTCTTTAACAGCTGGTGTTACTGGTGTGAAAATAATTTGCAGTATTTAACTTTTCTAAGATCTTATTTTCTGTATCAATATGTGGATATTACACAATGAAGCTTTAGTAGGAACTTTGCTAACCATATGAACAAGGGGCATACAGTAGGAAGTATTTTTTTTTTTAGAAATGAGCCTTTCTTTCTAGCATATCTTAATTTTAAACACATGCTAATAGCCTATTAAGACCACCAATTAATAAGTTGGATGTTATGAAACTGATAATTTTATTCATGGCAAAGAACACTTTCATTTGGACAAAGTGGTAGCCCACAGAATGGGAAAATTATGAATTATACATCCCATAGAGGATTACTCTCTAGAATATATAGATATACATGAATGAATATAAAAAAACAAGTAATCTACTCAAATATGATGAAGAAATAAGCAGAGAGTTCAATGAAGATGAAACACTTAAAGAATGTTCAACACCCTTACACATCAGGGAAATGCAAATTAAAAGTACTTTGAGAACAATTAGTTGTTGATTGGAATGTAAACTGTTTCAGCAAGTGTGGAAATCATTGTTGAGTTATCTCAGAAGTTAAAAATTGATCTATCTCAATCTAGGTGTTCAGTTCTGGAGCATATTCCAAAGACACCATATTTTGCTATAAAGAGTCTTACTTGTTCCTATTCTTCTTGCTAAATTTATAATAGCCAGAAACTAGAAATAGCCAAGGTGTATATTACCTGATGAATGGATAATGAAAACATGGCACATTTACATAAGGGAATATGAGTCTTGTGTTAAGAAAACTTAACCTGTGAATTTTTTCAGGTAAATGCATGGGTCTAACACTTACAACTCGAATGTGGCAACTCAGACTTCCCAAACCAAATATTGTATGTTTTCTCTTATAAGTTTATATTTAATCTTTTAATATGACTGCTACAATATGAATAACCTCAGATTTTAGTTGCTTAGTGGGGGACTAGTTGAAGGTAAGAAAATCCCAAGGAAAGAGAAATAAAATATAATGTTATAGAGAAATAAAGGGGAAACTAGAATAGGAGGATTAAATGGAGAGGGGAATGGGAGACCAGAATAAAGAATTGGGTATGGAGAGGAGAGAGATAATTAACACTACAAGTCCTTTGAAAAAGCTCTTGGAGTCATCATATAATGGGCAATACAATGCCCAAACTAGACATCTTCTGCCACCAAGTAAAACAACTTGTGTCAAGAATGAGTTGCATCTTCTTATGTCATTGGCCATAGGATTCCCCCAGACTCCTCAAAACATAACAGGACATTTGCAAAGTTATATGTTACCAATCAGAACATGATAGTTCTGCCTGGTTGCCAAAAATACTACTTGCTTGTGTTGTGAAATATAGAGAAGTTGATCCAGTGCCCCACTAGAAGCTTCATCCTTACTGACAAGTATTTATAATGCTAGAAGTTATGCTGCATATTTTTGTAGAAAAAAGATAATCATCAAAACCACCTAACTACAGATACTGTGACCTACATAGTGACCTTTTTCACATGATATGATGGTAAAATAGTTCATAAATGATATGTAACTAACCAATCAGTTTTTAAAAATTGGAATTAAAGTTCACTTCATGAGGTGGAACACACACATGCTAGTACTAAATTGGCTAAGGACCTGAGACTAGATAGATAGATCATGGTCCAAGGGTTCAATGCAAAATTATTATTCTATTTGGTAATAAAATGAATCATAGTGACATATAGCCATACCAATTGATCAATACATCTCTCTAACCTCATGAGAGGAGCTGCTTGCAATCAGGAGAAAAGAACATGGTGACTCACAACTGGATAATGTACAAAGACTAGGAGATTTTGGAGCACTCACTCTTAAGCAGAATATTTTCATCAAACACCTCAAACTCAGGGATGTATATGCAAGAGGAGGCAGAGGGACAGACACAGCAGAACTGGTGCACATAAGAACTCACAGACTATATCATCAAACACAAGATATACATAAATTCAAACCAGAGGACATTTTAGCAATGAAAAGAATAAGTGGATGCATAATACCCTTAACTAAGAAACCTTTTGCAATTGATACCTGCTTGGAAGGAGAATATCAGTTTCCTCCAATGGAGTGTCACTGTATATATCAACCATAATCCACAGCAGAACCCATACCCAGGAGTAACTCGACAAAATAAAATCAACAGCATGTTCTTTATTTATAGGCTTTGTGTTTTATTTGAGCATTTTTTTGTCTTATTTGACTTTTGTTTGTTTGTGTTGATTTTAATTTAGTTTTTTTTTTTTTTTTTTTTTTAGACAGAGAGAGATAACGTGAATTTGTTTGGGTAGAGAGGTGTGAAGTATCTTGGAGGAGTATATGATCAAAGTGTGTTACAGGAAAATTAATAATGAAAAGAAAAGCAGCAACAACAAAAAGACTTTCTTTAGATTAACTTGGAAAAATGAACAACAATGGAAAATAAAACGTCCAGTAGCATAATAGAGGATTTTTAAATCTAGAAAATCATTATAAATATTATTAAAAGAAGACAGAAGACAAGGACAAATAATCATTATCTTATTTAATTTGATAGTCTGATTTGTCAATCCCCATCTTAGGCTCAAGAACTCCCAAATTTGAAGAACAACACATACCAAGAGGAAAGGGACAGCCTGAAGACAGAGATGGGATATTTCAAGAGTCAGAACACCCAGAATTCTTCTGTGAAACAGTCTTTCCTAGAAATGGCTATATCATTAAGACAAGAACAATATCAAAAGACATGCCAAAATAAAAGGGCAGAAATTTCATAATGTTAAATTCTAGATATAGTACTTCAAGCAAGTCATAACTTCTTTTTTTATTTTAAGTTTATAAATATTTATCCACAAGATGTATAATGATGTCATTTCCTTTTAAGGCAGTATTTGGCTATCAATGGATGAGTTCATACACAAACAGATCCATTCAAATTCAAATGCCAAAAGTGAAATATTTCTCTTCTATTATTTTCTTATTTAAATACAGAATATACCCACATATAAATTTATTCTTAGTTACCATTTGAATCTTTTTTAAATTTAATTTATTATTTTACATGTCGATCCCAGTTCCCTCTCCTTCCCTCCACCCCTCCCTTTTATCCTCTCTGCCCCCTCATATGCACCCTGACCACCCTCCCCTCCCACCCCCCACCCCAATTCCACATGTAGGGCAATGCCATCCAGGTGGGGTCATGTAGCTCTGACAGGTCATTTGAAGTAGGGACTAGGACTTTTCTCTTGTCTCTAGGTTAAGGCAGTATGATGGGAGATGTCATTATGTATATATGTTTTTCATACTGTTTAATGAATAAAGCATTGTTGGCCAATAGGAAAGGAAGATAGGAGGGACTAGGAGACAAGGAAGAAATAAGAAGGAGGAAGATGGAGTCAAGATGGAGAGCCTGGAGAGAACAGAACTGCCATTCCTCAACTCTCAGTAAGACCACGTGGAAATACATAGAAATGGGTTAATAATTAGGACAGAGCTAGCCAATAAGAAACTAGCACCTGGCCAATAGCATTGTATTAAATACAGAGTCTCTGTGCATTATTTGGGGCTGGCGCGGTGGCGGGACCAGACCAGGCAGTATCCCTCCATGGGGGATGTGTTTACAAGGACAAGTTCCCCAGAGCACAGGGGAAGTGAATGGAGAGAGAAGTAGGAGAAAGAGAGGGGGAGGAGAGGAAACAATGTGACTAGGAAGTCATAACTTTTACAGAGGGAGAATTTACCTCTCCCAAACATAAGACCCTTTTTGTTAGCCAACACAAAATGGTACTTATCTCAAATTAAAATTGAAAATAGTCTGGCACTATAGCTTAGTAGTAAAATAGTTGCCTTGTATGCACAAGTCCAATAGATAAATGCTGTGAAGGCTAGGTTATGGTGAAGTGCTGTTCAATGGCTTGCTCAACAACTAGCCAAGGACTGTATGGCCTACCATGAGCTAGAGCCTCCTACATCAATTATCAATCACATAAATGTACCAAAAGCTTGCCAAGAGATAAATCTGGTGGAGCTATTTTCTCAACTGTGTTTCCCTCTTCTAAAATATCTCTAAATAAGTCAAGTTGACATTAAGTTCAGACTATAAAAGAAATCTCTTAATACAAAGTTCACATTCTTCTTGCTTTTGAATATTTTAAGTTGTTAACCTAGGACAGTATGCCTGTAAATAAAAAATTTAAATGACAGATACTTTGTTTTATGTACAGATAAACATTATCTTAAAAGCATATTTTTATCAAAGCATTTAATATTCTAACTTGTATCCTTGAGAGAGACTCTGAGGATATAATGGATTAATGTGTTGTCTGACCATTTTCATATATTTTTGAAGATTTTTTTTTTTAGTCAAAAATATCTCTCCAAACTCAATGCTTTTAGGTGTTCCTTCAAAATTGGCTTATCCTATGTAATGCTGTTTAGTGGGTTGTTTTTGAAAGCTTCAACTATTCATTGCTAATATACTTATTTTCTAGTCCTCTATGTTTAAGGTCATAGTATGCTTTGCAAAGTAAAATTAAAAGCAGTAAATTATAATAATCACATATTTCTGTAAGCATGATGGTCTTTTTTATATGTTTCTTTTAAATGGGAAACTTTAGATATACTATTTTGTGCGGAGTCATGGCAACTGCCTGGGCACTACCAATATCCAATATTTAATTTTGAAAATTAACTGGCCTTTTAGTTTCCTACTAAAGTATAGTAGCATGGCTCTGATTGTTCAGGGTGATTCTCCTTACATTGTCTAGGGAAGCACAAAATTTGCCAATAATATGATCATAAACAAAATTTATTCAAAAGCCACACTGGAGAAAATTTGTGAATAATATTGATTGAAAATAGAACTTTTTTGTTTATCAGCCAGCTGACTATGAATATTAATTTTGAAACCAAAGAATTATTTTTTTTAAAAAAAGTTCTCAGCTCCTTAAAATAGAAAATATTTCCACAATAAAGTCATGAATGCTTATATGATAATGTTCACATCCAGATGTTTAGGAGCTGATTTCAATATTATTAAAGTATTTACAATGATATAAAGTAAGGATATATTTATTATACATTATTCCAAGATATATAGAAAAAACTGGTAACATTTGAAGAAATAAATAATTTATAAATTGCCCTAGAGTTGAAATTATTAATGATCAGTCCTCCTGGTAAGCTATTGGAGTTAAAATGAATGCTGTCTGATTATTATATTATTTCTATTATTTCTTGTTTGGAAGGTTAAAATTTATCAGTAGCTTAATGACAGTAATGTAGATATGCCTTTAAATTATGAAAAGTCATTTAATGTAACAAAATATATTTTGACACATACTAATTTTATACTTACACAGGAATTATGTTTTTCAAATTTTGAAAAAGTATACTTCAGTAGAAATGAAAAATATTCATGGCTGACTGCAATATTGCCATTAAGGCACTGTCCTGTGTAGACTACTTTTTACCAGGACTAGTCTTTTTTCTTTTCTATAAAACTCATCAATAAAGATGTTAAATATATCGTTTAGTTGTGACATGCATTTTAAATTGTCAATGTGATTATTTTGTGTTCTATTTATAAAATAATTATAAAGTAATTATAAAGTAATTCTTGAATCTAAAGGATAAGAATAAAATAGGAACAAATAATATTAAACTTATTTAATAAATGTTATTTATAAGAGGTTTAAAATAATATACAAACAAATCTTGGTACAGGTATAGTTAAGGAAATGTTTTTTGTTGTCAATTCTCCATTGGAAATCTTGGCTTAAGGATATATATATACATATAAAATTTTACATGTCAACCACACTTCCCCCTTCCTCCCCTCCTCCTCCTCCCAAAATCTACCAACATCCACTCCTCAGAAAGGGTAAGGCCTGCTATTGTGGTTTAATAAGGATCAGGAGAAACAAATAGGCTGAATAGATGTTTGTGCAGAGAGAAATAACTTACAACCAGCAGGTTCCTAGTCCCAAGGATGCCTCTGGATGCTCTCCTGTCCTTGTCTGGCTAGCAAGAGAGCACTCCCAGGCTCCTCCTCAAATCTAGTTTCCCCAGGTCACTTCTGTCCCTGTCTCCACCATCAATGGGCGTGGTCAGTGACACAGATGTGGACAAAGTGAATATCTCACTACAGCCTCCCATGAGGAGTCAGCAAAATCTAGTACATTCAGTTGAGGTAGGACCAAACCCCTCCACATCAAGGTGAAGCTAGTTATCCCACCCCATACAATAGGCTTTAGCCTCTTCATGCACTAGGAATAGATCCTAGTGCCACTCTCAAGGCTTCCACAAATGGACCTGTCTACCTAACTGTAACTCAGAGTCTAAAGTCTATGATAAGAACAGTTATGTGACTTGACATCCAGTCCTTCACATTAACTACAGAGTAATTTGTATTTCTATGCAAAGAAATTTTGAAGTTCATTATTTAAAAAATATTTTTATTTTATTATTATTATTTTTGTTCTGTTTTTTGTTCCATCCATTTGCCTGTGAATTTCAAGATTCCATTTTTTTCCCCTCAGTGGTTTTCCATTGTGTAAATGTGCCACATCTTCTTTATCCATTATTCAGTTGAGGGGCAACTAGGTTGCTTCCAGGTTCTTGCTATTACAAATAATGCTGCTATGAACATAGTTGAACTCATGTCTTTGTTGCATGGATGTTGATCATTTGGTTATATGCCTAAGAGTGAGATTCCCAGGTCCTGTGGTAGACTAATACCCATTTTCCTGAGGAACTGCCATACTGATCTCCAAAATGGTTATACACTTTTGTACTCCCACCAGCAGTGGAAGAGTGTTCCCCTTTTTCCACATCCTCTCCAGCATAAATTGTCATTGATGTTTGTAATTTTAGCTATTCTGGCAGGGGTAATATGGTATGTCATAGTTTTATGATTTGCATTTCCCTGAAAACAGTCTGGTATTGGCACAGAAATACACAGGTAGACCAATGGAATAGAATTGAAAGTCCTGACATTAACCCACACACCTATGAACACCTGATTTTTGGCAAAACAGCTATATGTATACAATGGGAGGCAGAAAGCATTTTCAACAAATGGTGCTTGCACAACTGGATGATAGTGAATATAAGATTGCAGATAGACCCATGACTATCACCATGCAAAATCTCAAGTCCAAATGGATCAAAGACTTCACCATAAATTCAGCCGCAGTGAACCTCTTAGTTGATAAAGTGGCAGGTACCCTTGAACAAATTGTTACATAAGACTGCTTCCTGAACATAACTCCAGTAGCACAGATACTGAGATCAACAATTAATTAGTGGAACTTCCTCAAACTCAGAAGCTTATGTAAGGCAAAGGACACAGTTGACAGGATCAAATGGCAGTCCACAGACTGGGAAAAGATCTTTACCAATCTTATATCTGACAGAGGGCTGATCTCCAAAATATACAAAGAACTCAGGAAACTAGTCGCAAAAATACCAAATAACCCTATTAAAAAGTGAGGTACAGAATTCTCAATACAGGATGTCAAAAAGGCTGAATGACATTTAAGAAAGTGATCAACATCCTTATCCCCATTTTCTTATCATTCCTCCCTCTTTACCTCTGGATTCAAGTTCAACTCAGTGTTTAGCTATGGGTTTCTGTTTCTGTTTCCATTGGCTACTAAATGAGGGCTCTATGATGACATATAAGTTGGGCATATACCAAAATTATCCACATCCATGCAACAAAGACATCTGTTCAATTATGTTCATAGCATCATTATTTGTAATAGCAAGAACCTGGAAGCAACCTAGATTCCCCTCTATTGAAGAATGGATAAAGAAGATGTGGCACATTTACACAATGGAATACTACTCTATTGCGGTAAATAAGGATCAGGATAAACAAATAGGCCGAATAGATGTTTATTCAGGGAGAAATAACTTACAACCTAGACAGATGAACACCAGGAAATTTAACCCAATCCTCTCCTGTCCGAGTCACGCCAGAAAGAGAGAGCCTTTCCTGGCCCCCTCCGACCTCCTTCCACAGGTCACTTCCGCCCATGGCTCCACCCCCCAATGGGCGTGGTCAGTGCTACAGAAGGACTATTTCACTACAATTCCCCTTTTAGTCTAAAGAAAAGATTTAGGCTTAATACAAAACTATATACAAAATAGTGAATAATAAGTGTGCTCTAAGAAAAGGAAAATCGAGAACAAAATGACCTACATATCTAGTCCTAGGGTGAGGGCATAATGGAGTTTACAATAGAGTTGTCCTAAGCTGGAAAACGTAAGTCTAGTACCTAATATATCCAACTAGGAAGAGAGAATAATAGTTGTGATAGTTTAATCTTCAACCTCAACAAGACCTGAGAAGGAAATTAACAATACTAGAGTAGACAGGAAATGCGGATGGACAACTTCCAAAAGGTGCAGCAAGGGCAGAAACAGCAAGCCACCTGAACAGTCACCCTAGGTCTCACAGCGACATTGGTACACCCAGATTTGGCTAAGGCCAAGAGAACTTGACAGACCACAACAACAGCAGGGAAATAGAATGGCTGTCTTACCCTGACTTGGCAAGGTCAAGCAGTCTTCTATATTTGTCTCCTGCAAGCACATAGGACTGCATGTCCAAATCAGTGGTCAAGGTGGGGGCAATTCTATGCCCAACAGGTCATTAGCTGAGGCGAGATTGAACTCCAGCAGGAGCAACAACAGTGTCCAAAATATTTTCGGGAAAGTGCACGGTGCTGTCAGGAGCAACAGTGTCTCATGTCAATGGAGTACTAACATTAAAACATTTAAATGCCATGTTCTGCATGTCTATGAAGTGATTGAAGATTAAGCATCTATATCTGACTAATCTCATAGGTACAGGAAATGTGAGTGAAGATAATCTGTAATACTCGGGAACTTAGCTAAAAAGACTGATTAAAACTTTCCTGAGTAAAGCAGGAACAAATACTGAAACAATATAACTATTTACATATACCTACATGTAAATCCCTAAAATAGAGGTAGAGTATAAGTGTCAAGACAAGAGGTAGAACTATAAAGGGCAGCAAGATAAATATACCAAATTGTATCAATATACAAAATGTCTTGAACACAAGAAAAGTATACATAGAATATGGTAAAAAAATAATGTGCATAAAACATTGTAAGTGGAAATATTTAACACAATATAACAAAATATAAACTTAATTTTACATAGCTTACCACATAAGAATACACACCAGTGTAAGCTGTAAAATACTATCTCATTCTTACTCAAATTCTCAAGAAAATAGGCTAATCTACCTATATCACATCTAAACCATACCTTTACCAACCATTCCCTATTCCTGTCTAAAAGATAAACCCGAGTGTAAGCATCACCCAATCCCAAATAACTAAAACCAACCCAAAGACGATGACTATTATCCCAAAATTCCAAGGGTAGGGAAAGGGGGCGTAGTCATATTAAGATTACTTCCTGCTGAAATGGGACGATGATTGCTCCAATGGATCCTGTAGGAAGAAAATTTTTAGCAACCAAATTTCTCAACAGAACTGGCTGTGACATATGTAGTTAGTCACTATGTGGCAGAAAATTCTTGACTGTAGTTCTATTTGAAACTCTGGCCAGGGTGTAATAAAAAGGTGCACCATTACAGCTAGCTAGTCATGAGTTTTCTTGAGCAAAACAGTCTCAAACCGGTTTTAGGGTGATGTTTGTAGTTCAGATGCATCCGGTTGAGTCAAGTGGAAACGATGATGTGGGGCCCCATCTTCTTTCCGGAGAGTTCAAAGACTGCTGTTAGGAATCGTTATTATTCCTTGTGGAAATGTTACACATCAATATTAAAGTAAAATTTTCAAGTTTTAAGGTATGCATTAGGGAAAGACAACAATAAGCATTAAAAGTATGTGAGAAAATTAGGATTTCAGAGAGAAAATTGCATATAAGATATGAGTCCCCAGATTTTGTTTTCTTCTGCCTTACACCAATTGGCTTCTTGATTTAAGGCAGAAACCATGAATTTAATCTTAACAACATGCTTGAATTTAGAGAAGGAAAGCCAAATCCAACTCCAAAGCCAGCATTGGTTTACAAAATTTGGGACTTCAGGAATACTAGATAGTAGAGAGAAATAGATTTCTATATAGAAATATTTTACTACAATTAAATATTTTTTTTTACCATATATTAGATTCTGCTTCCTTAAGTGATTGTTTCTGAAGAGCTGTCTTCTCTTCTGTAGGCACCTACATTTTCAGTGTCTTTTGGCTGTTTGATGATAGGTTTTCTCTGTTTTCCTGTAAAAACAAGAACAGAACACTTCCACACTTCCCCTTCCTTTGAGAGGCCTCCGCACACCTCATAGGACCTAGTTTGTTGGATGACTTGTCATTTCTCTTCATTAAGATGTTTCTCTTGTTCAACTGGGATCTTGATTAACTTAGATGGTATCCATAGTTTTTCTTCTCCTGTCCAAGTCACGCCAGAAAGAGAGAGCCTTTCCTGGCCCCCTCCGACCTCCTTCCACAGGTCACTTCCGCCCATGGCTCCACCCCCCAATGGGCGTGGTCAGTGCTACAGAAAACAAGGAAATCTTGAAATTCATAGACAAGTGGATTGAACATGAAGAAATCCTCTGGGTGAGGTAATCCAGTTACAAAAAGAGGAACATGGTATGTACTCACTCATATATGGATTTTAGAAATAGAGCAAAAGATCATCAGCTTATAATTCATACTGCCAGAGAAACTAGGATACATGGAGGAACCTAAATGTGTCATACAAGGTCCCTCAGAGAAGGGGAAAGTACCAAGATCTCCTGAGCGTATTGGGAGTCGGGGTGCAGTGAGTGGAAAGAGAGTTAGGAGAAAGAGAAGGGGAAGAGAGGAGAACATGTGGGATGAGGAAGATTTAGTCAGGGGACGAGTAGATGAGAGTGGAAAAAACAAAAACCAAACCAAAGCAAAACAAACAAACAAAAAAATGGAGATACCATAATAGAGGGAGCCTTTATAGATTTTAAGAGAAAAGTGACTCTAGAGAAATTTCCAGATATCTACAAGGATGACCCCAACTACCAATATGAGCAATATTGGAAAGGATACGTTAAATGTCCTTCCCTGATAATGAGATTGAAACCATGATTCTTTACTCAATATGAAAATATATTTTGATATTAAAAACATAGTAGTGAAAGCTGCAAAATGTCTTGCTCTCATGGAACTGATATTGAGACCTAAATGTTCACATATTTAAATTAATATCCATACATTCCGGGTCATTTTCACCATACACCACTACCCCATGAATTTATAATGAAAAATCTACATATTTTTTGCTTCTTATATTTCCTTGTTAAAAACATAACCATGACCAGGTGGTAGTGGCAAAAACCTTTAACCGCAACACTCTGTAGGCATAGGCAGCTGGTTCTCCGTGAGCTAGAGGTCAGACTTGTCTACAGAGTGAGTGCCAGGAGAGGCTCCAAAGCCTCTCAAAAAAAACACTGTCTCAAAAAAAAGAATCACCCGAAAACCAACCAACCAAACAAAAAAAAAAAAGAAAGCAAAAAAACACAATATTCATAAGTAAACACGGTTTATAAACATAATGTCAATGTATCTCAAATCTTTTAAGAGAACTGTTTTAAATTCACTTCACAAACATAATGGGAATTTGTTTTTAATTTTTTTTTTATGTTTAATTTTTGAGGCAGAATTTCTTGGTGTATCCCATACTCTCATGGAACTCCAAATCTGACAAAATACAGTCAAGTGGCATTTTGAGAGGTCACATTTAATATAGATATATTCTGGAATGTGACACTAATAGATCAAAGGAAATTAAAACTTAAAATAAAATATATTAATTAACTTTTAAAATATGTTGAGAAATATCCTATTAAAATTGTTAATAATAATAATAATAACTAACACATAGGGCAAACTATATTCTTATATCAATTTATTGATAATCTCAACATAAAATAAATTTACAATATGAGAAACAACATCTTTACTTTTTCTACATGAAGGAATGAAATAAAGTATTCAGTTTCGTTAACTTGCCCTAACTTGCCCAAGGTCAATCAGCTAACAATGATGAAGCTATTATTTAAACCTGTACATTTCTCTTTAGTCTATTCTTTTCTGTCAATAAATGGTACTATTTTTTTACTAACCTGGCATGTAAATGATATTATACATTTGTTTTATTTTTCCTGCTTAATATTAAAGCTATTTAACGTTTTTATGTGTTAACTGTCTTCATGCCCTCTACTATGAATTGCTTATGTCATGAATAAGGAACCTCATGGAAACAGAACCATGAGGTTCTTTATTCATGACATATTGTAGATAATTTTCATTGTGTATTGCAACAGATAGTTATAGTGAAAATTCTTTGTGTTTTGCCATCATTCTATATTCAATTATCATTTTTATTGGTGAGAACTGGGCAATGTTTTGCCCATGGAAATAATTATGAAATAAATTCTATTTTTATCTATGGCTTTGGAATCCTTGGATTGCTGCACAAATCCTTCTCTTTTTCTGTGTACAGGTACATATCACTATTCCCATGACCTAGCGGCATGTTTCATGTGTAAAAATATTCTCAGATACAAAGGATTGGTGATCTATTTCAATGGTACAGCACTGGCCTCTGGATTTAAACAATTCTTATTACAGGGGAAAATGCATCTTCTTAAATACTCATATCTAAGTATCTATAACCCTTTATATTTTATATGACCATAATATTTCATAATACTCATTATTGTCTTTCAGTCAAGTACAATTATTATGTAAGTGGTGTGAAGTTAGTCTCTCTTTCTACTTTCTGCCACTATGTATATGCAGTAGCTCCCAAACAAATTTACATTCTTCATAATTTGTTGTGTCCTACTTTAATAAAAAAGCAACTCTCATCATTCTTGTTTACTCATATTTTTATTGCTGTTATGATGTTTCCCACCCACTACAATACTAGATGTGACTATTAATCTACTTAATGTAAACAAAAGGTGATATCTAATTAATTTGTATGTCAAATATCATGGCTAATGAGAGGAAGTGATATTTAGGTTCAGTGATGGTACTGCCTGTTTTTGAGCCACATAAAAAGTGATTTCTCTTCTTCATTTTGTTACATTGTCACCCATGTAATGAAATCATTTTATTTTGAAATAAATTCTAATGAAATCATAATGGTAAAAAAAAAATACAGTATGGGCATTCTGCCTTAAGATACAAAGGTACCACACAATGTTTTTCCATTTCCTAAATTCTTTAAAAATGTGTAAGTATAGCTGATACAGGAACTCAAATGTTTTCTAAGCAAAATGACTTGCTCAACAAGATTTCTTAAAATAGTATGGGAATATTTCACCTTTGTTTGTGAGCTTCGCACATTGTGTAGTCAAAAACGGTGATGAAACTTTTCTTCACACTATTCTGTCTGCAAGTCAGATACATTTGTGTTTAATTCTATTCTCTGGCACTTCTTTTTGTCAAACATAAAAAATAGCAATCTTTGGCACTTCTTTTTCTGATGGTATAGAGTATAATACCTCAGGAAATTGGTGAAAGCAGCTTATGAACTAAATACATTTTACAGGGAACCAGAAAAAATATGACACTGCATAGTGATAATGCTTTGCCAAAAGAACACTCACAACCAGTGCAAATCAACATCTGTAGTTGTGAATCTGCTTTAGTCATAAATTTCTTCAACTGACTTTGAGGAAATGTTATAGAAAGGTATATATGAAATATATCCTTCAGTCAGTGTACATCTTATTAAGAATAATGGCAAAGGATAATTTTTCATATTTGCTGAAATATATTAAGATAATTATTTAAAATGCATCACATATCTGCTGGATACACATGCACAGAATTTAAAGAGTCTATATATGTTTAACTATATCAGTGTATGTGAATGTAAATTCAGTTTATACAAACTAAACTTTTCATAAATTTTCTCTCTTTTTCTTTCTTAGCCCCTTTATCATCTGTATATATTAGGGCTTCTGATTTTTTTCAGTTAATCTTGCATCCTGCCACTTTGTTGTAAATGTTTATCTGCTATAGGAGTTCCCTGGTAGAGTTTTTTTGGTGACTTATGTAAACAAACTATCATATCATATGCAAATAATGAAAGTTTGAGTTCTTCCTTACCAATTTGTATTCCCTTGAACTCCTTTTGCTGTCTTACTGTTCAAGCTAGTACTTCAAGTACAATATTGAAGAACTATGGAGAGAATGAGCAGCCTTGTCTTGTTCCTGATTTTAGGGGAATCACATTGTGTTTCTCTCCATTTAGTTTGATGTTGGCTGTTGGTTTACTGAATATTGCTTTTATTATGTTTAGAAATGTTCCTGTTATCCCTCCAACACATTTATCATGAAGGGGTGTTTGATTTTGTCAAAGGATTTTTTAGCAACTAGTGAGATGATCATATGTTTTTTTCTTTTCCAGTTTCTTTACATGGTAATTTACATTGATGGATTTTCATATGTTGAACTATCCTTTTATCCCTGGGATGAAGCCTACATGGTCATGGTGAATAATTTCTCTGATGTGTTCTTGGATTTGATTTGCCAGTGTTTCATTGAATATTTTTGCATCAATGTTCATGAGGGATATTGGTCTGCAGTTCTCTTCACTATTTATGTTTTTGTATTGTTTAGTTATCAAGGTAATTGTAGCCATGTAAAAAGTAAAAAGATTTTGGCAATGACTTTTCTGCTTCTATTGTATGGAACACTTTGAGGAGTATTGGTATTAGTTGTTCTTTTAATTTCTGGTAGAATTCTGCACTGAAACCATATAGCCCCGGGCTTTTTTGTTTGTTTTGTTTTTGGCTGGGAGACTTTTGATAACTTCTTCAATTTCATTGGGGGTTATAGGTTCTTTATTTAAATTGCTTATTTGGTCTTTGTTTAATTTCGGTAAGAGATAACTATCCAGAAAATTGTCCATTACTATTAAATTTTCAAATTGTGTGGAGTACAAGTTTTCAAAGTATAATCTGAAGATTCTTTGCATTTCCTCTGTGTCTGTTGTTACATCTCCCTTTCCATATCTTATTTTGTTAATTTGCATGTTCTCTCTCTGTCTTTTGGTTATTTTGGATAAAGGTTTGTCTATCTTGTTGATTTTCTCGAAGAACCATCTCTTTGTTACATTGATTCTTTTTATTGATTTCCTAGTTTCTACCTTATTGATTTCAGCCCTCAAGTTAATTATTTCCTGGCATCTATGCCCCCAGGGTGACTTTGCTTCTTTTTAATCTAGAGCTTTCATTTGTGCTGTTAATTCTCCAGTTTCTTCATGTGGGCATTTAGGGCTATAAACTTTCCTCTTAGCACTGTTCTCTCTATTTTCTTAGTAGAACACAAATAGGGGAAATATAAAAGTTTGCTACTTCACGATAAAGAATTACATGAAATTAGTATCTTCCAAAAGAAATTTTTTTTCCTAGAGATGAGCAATCAGAATGGTTATCCAATACTGAATGGTTAGCCCTATTAACATATATTTTTTGTTATCAAAATTCAGCCTCATACCTTCAACAAACTCCTTTACTGCAAACCCAGTTCCTTATCATCTTCTCTTCCTATCTTTGGGTGCTCATATGTTATGTAAAATAGGGAAATTAGACTTGAAAAACCACAAATGAATGCAGCAGAGAATAGCATCAATATGGAAAGCATTAGTTCAGGCAAGATATTAATAGTAGACTTGCAAAATGCTAGTGACAGAACCTGTAACATTAAAAAAAAGTCCCATAAGAGAAAACATATGTCAACCTTTTTACATCCTAATCCCCTATTGAATAATACACTCAAGTACAATTGCAGGAAGAAATCTAATTTGACAAAAAAAAAATCAAGATAATTTGTCCATCCCAAAACTTACAAGTGCCACAATAATGAGTCCCAATAAGAATGACAATTCAAAATAAAGTCAAAACAATTCAAAGACAAAATAGTCTAATCAAGCAAAGAATGCAATCAAAGACATGAAAATTGAATTCAGTGAAAAAAAAAAAGAGAATTGATGCAGAAAAGCCAAACTGAAAGAAGCCTGAAAAATATCAATAACGCCCCTCAAAGGATTTCTTTTCTAGAGAGAAAAGAATAGAAATTATCAAACAACAGAATGATTTTTCATGGAAAACAGACTTGGGATTGGAAGATGAAATAGAGGAATCATACACCTTAGTAAAGGTTAATGAGAAAAATTTTAAAAATATAAGCAGAACAAGAATTTGAGTATCATTAAAAGATCTAAGATTATGGGCATAGAAGGAGAATACTACAGTGAAAACAGAGAATATATTCAATTAAAGAACATATACAATTGTTCAGACTTACAGAATAAGATGCTCATAGAAGTTCAAGATGCCTGCAAACCACAAAATATTCAGGATTAAGAAAATCCCTACTATATATTTTGGAGTTAAATTATGAACAATAGCATAATGAAAATGCATTGAAAGCTTCAAGAGAAAACGATCAGATCAATTATAAAGGCAGGTCACAAGAATGACACCAGATTTTCCAACAAAAATAATTATATCCACAAGGGCCTGAAAAGGTGTGTTGCAAGTCTTCAATGATTTCTACTGTCAACCCAGGTTATTATACTTAATAATAGTATCCATGAAAATTGAAGGAGAAATGTAAATTTTCCACTATACAATAAAGTAAATGAATTTGAGACCTATAGAGAAGTTCCACAAAGGACACTAGAAAAAATTCTTTAGTCTAAAGAGACGAAAGTACACAACCAAGGGGGAACGGAGACTAAATATTACCAGAACCATTTTGAGAGGCCTAGGTAATCATCATCAAATTAGCATAATGACAGAAATTTCTCTATCTATGTGTAATCACTGTCTTTATCTACCTATCAAACATCCATGTGTTTGTTTTACATCTGTTTGTGTGTGTATCTTTCAAAATAACTTTTAGTATTAAACAACTCAATTCACCAATAAAATATTCAAACTAGAAGATGGATTATGGAATAAGATGTACCTGTTTTGAGCTACCAATTAACACATAAAATGATCCATGATAAGATGCTGCTTTGAGGTGAAAATATGCATAAAGGTATTCCAAACAAATGAAAAAAAAATAAAACAAACAGATATGGCTACCCTCATATCTGACACAATGACCTTCAAACCAAAAGGAGGTAGGAAGTATTCAGATGGAGTTGGGTGGGAGCATGGGAGGGAAGTAGAACTGGGATCAATATGTAAAATAAATTAATAAACAAATATATTTAAAAATAAAAAATGAAGAATCATGTTTTAACTGTTAGAGGAATGCAGAAGTTTTGTAATATAAACTCTTGTTCAGTGTTTCATAAGCTAGGTGCAATGTAAATAGATATACTATTAAATCTATAAACATTTTATTATTTCTATACCTTCTCAATAAAGTTTCAAATTCCAGTATTTGTACTGAGGTATACACAAAAGCAATATAGGCTTGATATCATCTTACATCTAATGAGACATTATGCATAAAAGTATGTTTCAATTATTAAAGTTCATTCTTTTTATTTATTTTATTTTACATATTGATCCCAGTTACCTCTCCTTCCCTCCTTTTCTCCCTCTTTCCCTCCCTCCAATGCCCCCTGACCACCCTCCATTCCCACCCCCCCAATCCACATGGAGGGTGGTGCCTTCCAGGAGGGGTAAACAAAATCTGTCAAGTCCTTTAGAGTAAAGACTAGGCCCTTCCTCCTGCCTCTATGTTAAGGGAGCATCCATCAATGTTCTCCCAAAGTCCTTTGATGCACCAGGAATACATCCTGGATCCACTGTCAGAGGTAAATTAGACTGCCCAGGCCTTCTAACTGAGACCTATATTCAGGGGGTCTGAGTTGGTCCAATGCTGATTTTACATCCCTACAGAAACTCAGTGATGTTTTAAAATGATAATAAGCAGATTTTCAGAAAGAATGTGTACCATTTCCAGTAGTTGTGATTTCGAAGTTTTGTGTGTCTGTGTATGTGTAATGATGTTTGTGGAAAGATAAAGGCACATAAGCATTATTTCATTCCTTTTTAGGAGACAGGAAGAAATTAAGCTGCTTTACTGAAAAAAGGAATGAGAGGAAGCACACAGAATTACCAGTATGTGATATATGAAGTGGCTTACATTCAGATATTATTTCATATTTGCATCTAAATTTCTATCTGCAGTTTGAATATTTTAAGGTAATTTCAGGAAAGCAATTAAATCTTCCAATTTAGACAACTATCTAAATCTCTTTAATTAAATCTTAATAATTAGATTACTGACTTTAATTCCATTTAAAATTTAAGTGTACAAACATTTTTTCATGTATATGTTTCCAGGGTTATGGAAAGCATTGATATTGTGACTTGAATGTAATGGTAATTTATTAATCACCAAAGTTTTTAGATATATGTCAAGTGTAGGATTGAGACACAATTTGGTCTTTTGATATGGGGTAGAACTACTTCCTTACTCCATGGCTTATCAAAGATCATCATTATAATAGCCAGTTGGTGGCATGGAGGCACAACAGAAAATAATGTGAAATAAAAATTAGAGTTCCTGGAACAAAATTGTAACTGCAAGGTAGTCTTGAGGAATTTATTAGATCTTTATTCTTTCAGTTTTCTCACATTTATAATGGAAATCATAAGTATCTCATAGAGAATCAACTTCCCTGTGTCCACAATCCTTGCTTGATTAAAATATCATGCTGGGATGAACTATGTGAAAGGTGTTGATATGGATAGATTAATAAGAACTAAATCTGTCTGCATTATTAGAAAAATATTTGTAATCAAAATGGTAACGAAATTAATCATTATTAAAGAGCATTTAAAAATATATCTTGTCACATAACTCAGATGATCTGGAACTTTCAATACAGATCATGTTTTAAACTTCTGTTTAAACCCGATAAACAAAAGTATTATCTGTCAAATCATGGCAGGCAGGAAATGCCAAAGATGTTGACCTTCCCCTGGAAACACATGACTTCCATTGTTGGCAGCGCAAATTTGGGAACCTTTATAGGAGGGACATGTGCAGAGCTTCACTATCACAAGGCTCCCTAAGTATCCAGATTTAAATCATCTGAGACTGCACAGAGAAATCACTTCATTGCAGGGTTGCTGAAGTAAATTATAAAGATATTAAGCATTTGTTTCTACTATTTGATCTACATCCTGAGGTTATAAAGTGGTCTGTGCAAAAATGCTATAAGAGTTTGCTTAACTTCAGAATATTAATTCTCTAAATTTTCTGTCAAATAAGTGAGAAAAATATTAATAAAATTGTATAATAAGAAATATTAAAGAAAATATTAACTTTGTTCTAAAAAAATTTTTAAGTGATTATACTCTTGAAAGTCTTGCTGTTTATGAAAGATAAAGATAACTTTTTGTCAGAGTAAGCAAAATTGTACCCAAATGCTAGCATATATATCAGAACAATGAAGGTATTAATTTTCAAGGTGCTCTCCTTCATTCATTTTCTTGATTTTAAATATCTGTTAGGTTCAAGAGATACAATCTTGTACGTGTACCTACAGTTACCACTTATCACTGTATGCCTCATATGCCCAACTGCCTAACAATTATATAGGCAGACTGTTAACTAGAATTTATGCTTTTCTTTTCTACAATGTTAACATTTA
Source organism: Phodopus roborovskii (assembly GCF_943737965.1). Lineage (NCBI taxonomy): Eukaryota > Metazoa > Chordata > Mammalia > Rodentia > Cricetidae > Phodopus > Phodopus roborovskii. Next base: position 181,324 of record NW_026125909.1, on the reverse strand, counting down.
TTGAATAAAAATAACTTCACAAGGTACAGTGGTTTGTTACAATTATTAAACACTATGTTTTTATAAAACACATGAATTATACTGTACATGCAAGCTTGAAAGCATATATTATTGAGCACCTGCTCCATGGGACTGCAACCCCTAACATTATTAGCATTTTCCTCTGTGCTATCCTGTCACCAAAATATAATTTGAATGAAATAATATAGTTATTTAACTGTGGTGGTTCTAAATGGTTATACCAGCTTACCCATCCTACCAGTAGAGTGTGATGCTCTAGCAACAGTGTGGGTTCTCCAACTCTTGATAAGGTCAGTCATTTTTATTATATCCATTTAAGTGGGTAAGTAGTCATATTCAATAGTGATTTCAAGTTGTCATTTCTTTTTTATTTAAATTAGAAAGTCTTATTTTATATATCAATTCCAGTTTCCTCTCCTGCCTGTTCCCCCCACCACCCACCGACCCAATCCCATCTGTCCTTGGCTCCAAAGAAATAGTGAGGCCTTCTATGGGGGGTCATCAAATCTGTCACATAATTTGGGGCAGGGCCAAGGCCCTTCCCCATGTGTGTAGGCTGAAAGAGTATCCCTATGGGGATTGGAATCCCAATGTCCATTTGTACACTTGTTATAAATTCTGTTCCATTATCAGATCCACATAGACTGCCCAGGCCTCCAAATGCAGGGCGTCTGATTCTGTCCTATGCTGATTTCCCAGATATCAGTCTGGAGTCCATGAGCTTCAGATCAATTGTTTCTGTAGGTTGCCCCAGATTGGTCTTAACCCCTTTGCTGATCACTCCTCCCTCTCTTCAATTAGATTCCAGGAATTCAGCTCAGTGCTTAGCTGTGGTTCTCTGATTCTGTTTCCATCAGCTACAGTACAGTGGTTTTGTACACAACAATATGCTAGATACCATTTCGTTCCTTGAGAGCTCTGGCTAAGGCAAACACAGTTTCTCTTAAAATGTATCCAGATTGGAACTTGATACTTCCTTCTTCTTTTCTTTCTCATTATAATAAATACCACCAATGTCAACAATGTTGACAAATAATGAACCAAACAGGGCTTGTTTGACTCCTTTGTTTCACTCCATCTCTTGATCCCATTTAAGTCATCACCTATTTTGTGGGCTTGATTATTGATATATATATATATATATATATATATAATATATATATATATATATATTATATATATATTCTATTTGTTTATTTATTTATTTATTTATTTATTATAACCAAGTCCATTTAAATGAAAACAAACAATTATAGACAATATTTGGGAATTTGGGCATCGTTCTTTCCAAAATACTTCCTGCTGCTAAGGGGCACTGTCATGGGGGATTCTAAGAAGATGCAGAAATCCTGGCTGTAGTCTACAAGGCTGCTTTGTCCAGCTGTTTTGAATGTAGGATCACTTGGTACTCTGTTTCAGGCGGTCTGGCTTGATCAAACCACATTAGTCTGGAAGGAATCCACATCTTTTCATTTTCTGTGGAAACAAAACTAGAAATCCTTTTCCCCAGTAACTTGTCCTTGAACTTAAGTATTTGAGTCAGAGCATTTTTTTTATATTTATTATTTTACTTATTTTACTTGTCGATCGCAGTTCCCTTTCCCTCCCTCTCACACTCACTCTCTCACCCTCCATTTATACTCCCTGCCTTCTCACTTGAACCCTAACCATACTCCCTTCCCATCCCCCACCCCAATTACATACATAGGGGAATGCCATCCAGTTGGGGTCATGTATATCTGATGGGTCATGTGAAGTAGGCACTAGGGCTTCTCTCCTGTCTCTAGGTAAAGGCAGTTATCCTTCCATCGGGGATGTATTCCCAAGGTCATTTTGTGCACCAAGAATACATCCTGGCTCCACTGTCTGAGAACGCTTAGACTGGTCAGTCCTTCTAGCTGAGACTCATATTCAGGGGGGTCTGAGTCAGTCCCATGCTGGCTTCCCAGCTATCAGTCTGGGAGCCCTTTAGCTCCTCCTTGCACAGGTAAGCTGTCTCTATGTGTTTCTGCCGCCTGGTCTTGTCCTCTCGAACTGCATGTGGGTTCTAGTTCAACTCAGTGTTTATGTATGGGTGTTTGCTCCTGTTTCCAACAGTCATTAGATGAGGGCTCCATGGATAAGTTAGTTGTTGATCTCACCATACAGGAAGGGCATTTATAGTAGCCTTTCCACAGAAGCTCAAATTGTTAGTTGGCGGCAGTCTAGTAGTTCTCTAGTCCTTTCTTTGTGATCAATTTTATCTTCAAACCAACGTTGGCTCCCTCATTTATGCTCTCTCTCTCTCTCTCTCTCTCTCTCTCTCTCTCTCTCTCTCTGTCTGTCTGTCTCTCTCTCTCCTGTCTTCTATTCCTAACCGGGCTCAATCTTCCTGGTCTCATGTGTTTTTCTTTCCTCTCCCTCATTTTCTCCAACTTCTATCTCTATTTGCTGCCCCCCACTCCCCCTGTGCTCTGGGGGACTTGTCCATTCCCGGTTCTGTGAGGGACTTTATATGAATCTCTTAGAATACACCTTGTACCCTAGTTCCTCTGCTGGTGTTAAATATAGGGTGGTGATCCTTTGATCTAGGTCTAAAATCCATATGTGAGTGAGTACATACTATGTTCCTCTTTTTGTGACCTGGTTACCTCATTCAGGGTGGTTTCTTCAAGTGCCATCCACTTGCCTGCGAATTTCAAGATACCATTATTTTTTTCTGCAGAGTAGTATTCCATTGTGTAGATGTGCCACATCTTCATTATCCAATCTTCAATTGAGGGTCATCTAGGTTGCTTCCAGGTTCTTGCTATTACAAATAGTGCTGCTATGAACATAATTGAACAGATGTCTTTGTTGCATGGATGAGGATCCTTTGGTTATATGACTAAGAGGGGGATTGCTGAGTCCTGTGGTAAACTAATTCACATTTTTCTGAGGAACCACCATACTGATCTCCAAAATGACTGTATGAGTTTGTACTCCCACTAACAGTGGAGGAGTGTTCCCCTTCCTCCACATCCTCTCCAGCATGAGTTGTCATTGGAGTTTCTAATTTTAGCCATTCTGGCAGGAGTAAGTCATCTCAAAGTTGTTTTGATTTGCATTTCCCTGATAGCTAAGGATGTGGAGCACTTTCCTAAGTGTCTTTCAGCCTTTTTGATTTCACCTACTGAGAATAATTTCTTCAGTTCTGAACCCCATTTTTAATAGGGTTATTTGGTGTTTTGTTGACTAGTTTCTTGAGTTCTTTGTATATTTTGGAGATCAGCCCTTTGTCAGATATAGGATTGGTGAAAATCTTTTCCCAGTCTGTGGGCTGCAGTTTGGTCTTGTCCAGTGTGCCTTACAGAAGCTTCAAAGTTTGAAGAGGTCCCATTTATTAATTGTTTCTCTCAGTGCCTGTGCCCCTGGAGTTATGTTCAGGAAGCAGTCTCCTATACCAATTTGTTCAAGGGTACCTCCTACTTTCTCTTCTAAGAGGTTCAATGTTGCTGGATTGATGTTGAGGCCTTTGATCCATTTGGACTTGAGTTTTTTGCATGGTGACAGACATGGGTCTATGTGTAGTCTTCTATACACCCTCATCCAATTGTGCCACCACCATTTGTTGAAGATGCTGTCTTTGCCCCATTGTATAATTTTAGCTGTTTTGTCGAAAATCAGATGTCCATTGTAAGGAGTACAGGTTTTTCCGCCTGCCCCCTGGTCTAGTCCTGCTGCTGCGCCAGCCCCAAATAACACACAGAGACATGGCATATGATATAATTTTGTTGGCCAGTTACTAGTTTCTTATCGGCTAACTCTGTTTTAATTACTAACCCATTTCTATTTATTTCCACATGGTCTTACCAGCGATAGGCGGCTGGTGGTTCTAGTCTCTCCAGACTCTCCATGTTGACCCCTCCCTCCTTCTTCCTATTTCCTCTTTGTCTCCTAGTCCCTCCTATCTTCCTTTCCTCTTGGCCAACAGTGCTTTATTCATTAACCAGTATGAGAAACATATATAGAATGACATCTCCCATCATCCAGGTTCTTGCTATTACAAATAATGCTGCTATACACATAGTTGAATACATGTCTTTGTTGCATGGATGTGGATGGTTTGGGTCTATGCCTAAGAGGGGGATTGCTGGGTCCTGTGGTAAACTGATTCCCATTTTCCTGAGGAACTGCCATACTGATCTCCAAAATGGCTGTATGAGTTTGCATCCCCACCAGAAGTGGAGGAGTGTTCCCCTTTCTCCATATCCTCTCCAGCATGAGTTGTCATTGGTGTTTCTAATTTTAGCCATTCTGGCAGGAGTAAGATGGTATCTCAAAGTTGTTTTGATTTGCATTTCCCTGATAGCTATGGATATTGAGCACTTTCTTCAGGGATTTCAGCCTTTTTGATTTCCTCTATTGAGAATTCTTTCGTCATTCCTGTACCCCATTTTAATAGGGTTATTTGTTATTTTGTTGACTAGTTTCTTGTGTTCTTTGTATATTTTGGAAATCACCCCTTTGTCGGATGTAGGATTGGTGAAAATTTTTTCTCAGTCTGTGGGCTGCCGTTTGGTCTTGACCACTGTGTCCTTTGCCATATGGAAGCTTCTAAGTTTGAAGAGGTCCCATTTATTAATTGTTGCTCTCAGTGTCTATGCACCTGGAGTTATGTTCAGGAAGCTGTCTCCTATACCAATTTATTCAAGGGTACCTCCTTCTTTCTCTTCCAAGAGGTTCAGTGTGGCTGGATTGATGTTGAGGTTTTTGATCCATTTGGACTTGAATTTTGTACATGGCGACAGACATGGGTCTATCTGCAGTCTTCTACACACCATCATCTGGTTGTGCCAGCACCATTTGTTGAAGATGCTGTCCTTTCTCCATTGTATTCTTTTAGCTGTTTTATCGAAAACCAGGTGTTCATAGATGTTTGGGTTAATGTAAGGATATTCAATTTGATTCCATTGGTCTACCTGTCTATTTTTATGCCAATACCAGGTTGTTTTCAGAACTATAGCTCTGTAGTAGAGCTTAAAGTCAGGGATGGTGACTCCTGAAATTCTTTTATTGTATAGGGTTGTTTTGGCTATCCTGCGTTTTTTGTTTTTCCATACATAGTTGATTATTATCCTTTCAATATCAGTGAAGAATTGTGGTGGGGTTTTAATGGGGATTGCATTGAATCTGTAGATTGCTTTTAGCAAGATTGCCATTTTTCCTATGAATATCCTACCTATCCAAGAGCATGGGAGATCTTTCCACTTTCTGGTATCTTCTTTAGTTTTTTTCTTTAGAGCTACAAAGTTCTTATTATATAAGTCTTTCACTTGTTTGTTAAGCATTAACCCAAGTTTCTTTATGCTGTTGGTGGCTATTGTAAAGTGTGATGTTTCTCTGATTCCTTTCTCTGTCTCTTTGTCGTCTGAAAAAATTAGGGCTACTGATTGTTTTGAGTTTATCTTGTATCCTGCTAGTTTGCTGAAGGTGTTTATCAGATGTTGGTGTTCCCTGGTCGAGTTTTTTCAGTCGCTTATGTAAACTGTCATATCATCTGCAAATAGAGACAGTTTGACTTCTTCATTTCCAATTTGGATCCCCTTGATATCCTTTTGTTGTCTTATAGCTTTAGCTAGAACGTCAAGCACGATATTGAAGCTTCTCTCCATTCAGTTTGATGTTGGCTATTGGTGTGCAGTATATTGCTCTTACTATGTTTAGGCATGTTCCTGATATCCCTGATCTCTCCAAGACCTTTATCATGAAAGGGTGTTGGATTTTGTCGAAGACTTTTTCAGCATCTAGGGAGATAGTAATATGGTTTTTCTTTTCTGTTTTTTTATATGATGGATCACGTTGATAGATTTTTGTATATTAAACCTTCCCTGCAACCCTCGGAAGAAGCCTCCTTGGCCTTGGTGGATGATTTCTTGGATTCACTTTGCCAGTATTTTATTATTTTTGCATTGATGTTCATCAGGGATATTGGTCTGTAGTTTTCTTTCTTAGTTGTGTTTGTGAGACTTGGGTTCCAAGGTTATTGTGGCCTCATAGAAAGTGTTTAGTAATGAACTTTCTGTTTCTATTGTGTGGAACAATTTGAGGAGTATTGGTATTAGTTCTTCCTTGAATGTCTGGTAGAATTCTGCGTTAAATCCATCTGGCCCTGGGCTTTTTTTTTTTTTTTTTTTGGAAACCTTTCCATGACTGCTTTTATTTCATTGCGGGTTATAGGTCTATTTAAGTTGCTTGTCTTTTCTTGATTTAATTTTGGTAAGTGATAATTCTGGTAAGTTAACCAGAAATTTGTCTATTTCCTTTGATTTTTCAATGTTTTTGGAGTACAGGTTTTCAAAGTATGACCTGAATATTTTCTGGATTTCCTCTGTCAGTTGTTATGTTCCCTGCTTTGTTTCTGATTTTGTTAATTAGCATGTTTTCTGTCTGCCTTTTGGTTAGTTTGGATAAAGGTCTATCTTGTTGACTTTCTCAAAAAAAAAAAATCAACTCTTTGTTGCATTGATTTTTTGTATTGTTTTTCTGGTTTCTATTTTGTTGATTTCAGACCTCAAGTTGATTATTTCCTGGAATCTACTCTTCAGGGATGAGTTTGTTTCTTTTTTTTCTAAGGCTTTCAGTTGTGCTGTTAATGCTCTCATGTAAATATCGTCTGTTTTCTTCTTATGGGCACTTAGTGCAAAGAACTGCCCTTGTAACACTACTTTCAATGTGTCCCACAAGTTTGGGTATGTTGTGTCCTCATTCTCAATGAATGTAAGAAAGTACTTCTTTTCTTTCCTTAGTTTTTCTTTGACCCGGGTATAGTGCAATTGCACATTGTTTAGTTTCCATGAATTTGCAGGTTTCTGCGATTTTTGTTGTTGTTGATCTCCTAGTGGCACCCTGACTATTCATTGGACATATTTTTGTGGAAGTGACCCGTCTTCCCACATCCAAAATAATGTCTATTTTGCCTGTTTGGGTTGGGTCCCTTGAAGGGCCTGGGTGGTTTAATGGTAGCAGCAAGTACCTGTTCCTGTATGAAATTAACATGTATATCCCTACAGATCCTAATGTAATCATTGAGACTTTTATTTCTGTGTGATCAAAGAGCCTCCTTGCAGTACTTATTTGCGTTCTGAAAGGCTATCTGCTTAACTATCGTCATTGCTTGTCCCATTCCTCCATAGAGTCGTTATGCCAGCTGCATAAGCTGATCTACATACTCATGGAAGGGTTAGAGGGTCCTTGAAGGATCTTGGACAATTGGTCCCCTCCCGCCTTGCTTGGGAGTTCCTTCCAGGCACCCGTTGCTATTTGAGCATAAATGGAAATGTCATATTGCATTTGCTGTTGGAGGGTAGCATGTTACCCTGTTCCAGTTAACATGTCAAGATTTTTCGGAGGCTGCCAGGCCCCAGCGATCATTTGGGCCATTTGTGAACATCTCTCCTGAAATTCTCCTCTCCAGAGCAAGGAATCTCCCCCAGACAGGGTAGCTTGGCAGAGCTGCTGCCGATCACTAGGTGCAAGATTCAAAGCTATAAAGGACACAACGAGGGAGACAGTAAAAGGGGGCCTGAGTCCCATAACTCATAAAGGCTTCCTTCAATTGTTTAATATCTTTAAATTTCAGGGGATTGTGCCGTCAAATGACCTGTCCTTGGTTATTGGGGTCAGGGATCCCTAACACGGGAGCCACCATGGGACAAAACTGAATTCCCCCAGTAGGTGCGACATCAAGATTTTGTGGGACAATATTATGTTGTGGAGTAATTGTTAGTTCCTTATCCCTGTCTAAATATGGTGGAGGTACGGGAGAGATCTAACTCAATTTTTCCCTAAGATGGGTCCTTTTTAATTTTCTCTTTAGAACATCAACTTCCTCAAGCAGATATTCTTCTTCCACCTTTCAGAGTCAGTTTCACCTTCTAATTCAGAGAGAGAGGGATGGAGCCTGGTTTTTGCCTTAGGGGCCTGGGATTCACACTGGTCCTTAAGCCTCTTGTCTGATTGTCTCTTGGACTAGGATGACTCCTATTGCTCCCTTCTGAGCTGCCTCATCACTGTCATCCTTAGAGCACAGCGATTTCCTGATTTTTGCCTCATGAATCTCTTGCAGGACCTCCTTGGCAAGAACTACCTCCTGTCTGACCCGGACCTTGTGGGTCAGTAAGGCGTCCTTACAGAATCTCCATAAGGAAAAGGTTGACAGTGGTAATGAATCAGGACCCTCTCCTCTCAGTGATGAAAGCCTCCAAAGTCTTACTCTTGACTGTGTTTCCCTGTTCTTCCAATAACTTTCTTAATTGATGTTGAAGTTCAATTTGTCCCGGGGAATTACCCATTGTTGCTAACCCCAATACATCCCTGCCACCTTCGGGATGACCCTGTCCACTTACCTCTCTTTTGTGATCTTGGTGGGACCTCTGATTGCCATGCCTGCAATTTCTGTGTTCAATTCACACGGAAGGCATCAGAATTGAAGATGCATACACATAGCAGTCAAGATCAGAAGGCTCCTTATTAAAACAGCTTGGAGGTTTATATACCCTGGACTCAAGAACGGAGGGGGAAACAGCAAGTCATTTCCTCATTTCACATGCCTGGGTTCATGGCCTGGTCATCATGTTCCCGGAAAGGGCTTTGTCAAAAATAAATAAATAATTAAATAAATAAATAAACAGTTTTAGCAACCCAGTTGGAACATGGATCATCTTATCTTACAAAAACATTTCTTAGTCAACTGTGTGTGGGGGTTGTGTACCGAGTCCTCTTGTTGCTTGTTCTCACTAAAATATTATTTCTAATGTTATGAACTTTCATGTGCTCTTGTAATTTGTTAGTTTGAAAAGAAATAATAATATAATTTAATGCTCTGAATATATATATATATATATATATATATATATATATATATATATCTCCTTATTTCACATATCAATCCCAGTTCCCTCTCTCCCTCCCATGCCCCCTGAATACCTCTCCTGTCCTATTCCCTACCCATTCCACAGGGAGGGTGATGCCATCCAGAAGGGATCATCTAAATCTGTTATCTTGAGTAGTGTCTAGGCCCTCCCTCATGTCTCTAGGCTAAGGGAGTATCCCTCCATGGGGAATGTGCTCCCAAATTCATTTTGTGCACCAGGGATACATCATGGTTCCACTGACAGAGGTCGCTTAGACTGCCCAGGCATTCTATCTGAGATCCATTTTCAGGGTGTCTGAGTTGGTCCAATGATGGTTTCCAAGCTATCAGTCTGGGGTTCCATGAGCTCCCCCTTGTTCGGTTCAGCTGTCTCTCTGGGTTTCTGTAGTTTTGTCTTGAACCCTTTTCTTATCACTCCTCCTTCTCTGCAACTGTATTCCAGGAGTTTACTCAGCGTTTAGCTGTGGGTGTCTGCTTCAGTTTTCATCAGCTACTAGAAAGAGAAGAGCTCTGATTTTTTTAATGTGTGTGTATGTGTTCAAACATGTAAGTAAATGTTTTATGTGTGCTGTGGATGACAGAATCCAGCATCAAGTGTCTTTCAACAAAAGCCATCTACTTTGGGTGTTTTTAATATGCTATTATTATATGTGTGCTTTGATATGCCTGTGTGAGGATAGGTGCATGGCTGTCATGACAGATGTTAAAGAATAACTTTGGAATGCAATCCTGTTGTTCTACCTTGTGTTCTGGAAATCAAACTAAGGCCATCAGGTTTGTGCAGAAAGTATTGTTTTGTCATATCTATCTATCTATCTATCTATTTTTGATACATGGTCCTTTATTAGGAACTGAGGTTTGTCAGTTTAGTGGGACTTGAATTAAACTCAAGGGATCAAACTACATCCACTTCCTCAGCCCTGAGATGTCAACTGTGTACTTCCACACAGTTTCTTAATTCTGGCTCAACACAGGTCCTCATGTTTAAGACAGCCTGAAATTAGTTTGTAGTTAAAGTTAAAAGTATAAAACTGTTTTTAAAATCATCTGGGCATGGGAGGGATAGGGAACTGGGATTAGTGTGTAAAACAAGATTTTTTTTAAGTAAGTAAAAATGTATATAAAAATCATTGGGTACAATTAGCAATATTATCTCCTTTGTCGTACAAACTAAATGTTTTTTTTTTCTGTAGTGTAGTCAAGTGAACAAACTTATTCATGAGATGTAGAGCACAAAATACATCTGATTATTAACACAGGCTAAATATACTTTTCTATTTAAATTTGATGACAACTTAAACATCACAGATAAATCTCTACATTGTTGCTTTATACACTTTGCATTACTGATACAAATGTTTGTATTTTCTATATGTGTATCTATTAAGAAGTCTTGGTGGTAAATGCTACTTTTAATTCTTTGATTTTAACTTTTATATAAAGGTTAAGACTAATTTACCACCATTACAATTTGTTTATGCATGTACATTACCAGTAATATTTGTATTCTCATGTGCTTTTGTGATTTTTTTTTTTGAAGTTTATACAGCTGGACCCCAAGGTCCAGCCACATAATTTGTTTCTGTATCTTTACATATGCAACAAATACTTTCTGCTGTATCTATCATTCACAGAATTTACTTGTATAAAACTCAGTCTGACTTTTCCATATTCTTGTTATTATTTTCTTAATACAATTCTCGAGAGAAACATTATTCCTTATTTCAGTATTAATTCAAATTATTCTAATCTTTGTCTCTATAGTTCCTTCAGGTTTCCAAAGTCATTTTGTGATTATGACATCTGACTTGGTAACTGAAATCATATAATTCTGTTGGTTTGTGTGTAATATCTGCAGAATCCCCTAAGAAAATATTAAAAAGAAATTTTTTGAATCATGGAGATTTCAGAAAATATTCATGAAATTAATTATCTCTTAATAATAAGGTTGTGTAATAAAAATAGAATCTCTATAGAGTTCTATTATTAGATGGAATAATGATTGCATTATTGAAGCAATTCTAATGAGGTGACCTAGAATGATTCAAAGGCCAAATTTTGCATCATTTTTAGGTTATCTCACAACCATAAGGTATAATTGAATTCTTATAAAATTTCTTTTTAGCTATATATTAATTTTAACATGAAATGAAGGTTTTAATTCATGACATTTTCATACAAATATGACATATACTTTGAAAACATACAATGATTTTCTAAGTCTGGCTTACTTCATATAAACTTATCATCTGTTTTCATCCATTTTCATGTAAATGATGTAATTTCATTGTACCAAAGAAAATGTGATCTCTATAAACAATGAAGTTTTATTCATCCATAAATTGTGCTATCATTCTATTGATAATTGTTTATACTGAGATACAGTGTTCATGGAAACATATAACATAAGTATAGAAAAAGCATTTCCATTTTATAGAAAATAGACGAAATATCCTTTAATTCTATTGTCAGTATCTATGTGTCAGCATCTACTTTCTGCTGAGAAGGTAGAAGGCATATAGTTAAGTAACTTCTGAACTAAGTGAAATGATGAGAATGTTGTATTTAGATAGTAAGCAAGGAAAGATATCATAACTGTGATAAAAAGTAACCTTTATTTTGTCTGAGTTACATCTTTGAAAATGTCATTAGAAAAATCCTGGACTTTCTTTTAATGAGAAGGCAATACTCCCCTCCCCAGGATCCAATGGTATAATGAAAATCATTGATGTATCTTACTCGCATAAAGAAATCTTGATTTCAGTGAATATGGAGTAGGTAGTTGTGTGTCCTGAAGACAAAATTTGAGTTGTTCAGAGTAGAAATGGTGATTTTGGTGTTTAATATTAAAGAAACCAGTGCAAGCACATATGAAAGTTGATAATGAATAGTACATGGTTCACTAATATGGCTAGAATTGAGAATCTCACACAGAAAATTACAAGCAATATACGTGAATAACTTTAGGATCCCTAATACACCAAGAAGTGAGAGAAACAAAATAATCTTGAATGTTTTCCACATAGAGCTTGCTCACATACTTTATTCGTCAATTGTACTGCTAGTCTCTCCTCCTGCTGGTCAGCATCACTTTAAAAGTTTAGCTAGTGCTAAACCTGTGGGACTAACAACTTAATTTGAGACTAGCCTTTTAATAGGAGAAACTGAAGCATTATACTCTGTAAAACATTGTGCTGCATTGTTTGAACAATAGTAGACCAAGCTTTCACAGGAATGGCTTTTTCTGAAGCACAGTAAATTGTTCATAGCTTTTACTCACAGAAATTTTATCTCTTAATTTACTGTTTTGAGTTGATACTAATAGTCACATTTTAGTCTGTGTGCAAATGGACTATTTGCTGTTTGGGGAAGGACAACTATACATATTCCAAGTCACTATAATAGTTGTGAATCAGTTATAAAATAACATCTATTACACTGCATCAAATAATTATCGTGTAGCAGAGTGGTAATTTCTGTTTTAATGGAGGGGAGAGATAAGAGGAAAATATACAGCCTTAGTCTTTAAAAGGCCTTAACATAGCACCAAAAACATGTTGCAGCACTTCTTTCTCTACTACAGACATTATTCCATCTCTACTGGATTCCAATATTATAGCACAGCCACGCTAAAGCTCAACATATTTCTTAATAAATCACTCTCTTCCACTAGTGGTCATACATCATGGTTGGTGAAATGATTTAATGTAGGATGAAATTCTGTGAATTTGGGTAGGTATTCCTTATACCTTATATACATTAAAAGTTTATTGAAATTACATTAGAAATGGACCACGCATTTTTCCTTTCCTTTTATTCATAAATTTCCTCAATCCATACAGGCCTGTGTCAGCTCTTGCCATAATTGCTATATTCTCCTTCATTCTGCCATCTATAACATTTAAAGTTTACTCATCATTCAATCTCAATTAAAACTATTTGTTCATTGGTTTTGAATTTGTATTTGGGTAAGATGTTACAAAAATTTGTATAAGTTGTACTTTCCCTTGCTTTCTACTTGGCAGACATATTTGTTTGAGTTATGCCAAAGTTACATTTCATAAAATCAATGGAATTTCCCTTATTACATACGAAAGTTTACAAATATATGGGATAGTAATTTGTATGTTACTGGTTTCTCAATTGTATCAATATTATTTTAAAAGAGCTGTCAGACAGATATGGCCAAGTTGGTCAAGTCACTGACTGCCCTGAGTTCTAGTTTCATGACCCACAGTGAAAGGGGAGAATCAACTCTTCAAAGTTTTCCTCTGACCTCCAAATGCACACTATGGTAATTTAGCTCATATACATGTGTACTCATGAGTACACATGTGAATGCAGGTACAAACTTACAAACCAACAAAATAATTTCCATTTTAAAATTATTTATATCAGTGTGTATCTGTGTATGTGAGTGCAGCTACTCACTGTAGCTAGGAGAGATATCATATCCGTTGGAGGTGCACTTACAGGAAATTGTGAAACTCCTTATATGAGTCCTGGTCCACTGCAGGAACAACACATACTCTCAACACAGTGAGCCATCTCTTTTTCTTCACATCCATTAAGCAATTTTTGAAGATGTTTAAAATGTACTTACAATAGATAACACTTCTCATACAAACAAGTGGAGAATGTATGACAAAACGATGGTAAATTATTGCAGGTTTTAAAGGAAAATAGTAGAATGTTTTAACCTGTTTCTTAGAAAGATAGATATGGTCATAGCAGAAATTCTATAAAGTAATAAAGATTAAAACAACTTGGGAAATTAGAAAGCCCTTATCTAGGAAAATAGTATAGCATTTCATTTCATTATGAAATGTACTAGAAGTGAGTTCCATGAAAAAAATGCACACCCCTTTCATATTGCTACTAAACTTAGTGTTTTAAGCTAATAATATATACATGAGCTAGGAAGATAACTCAGGTTGTAAATGATTTTCCATACAAACATGAGGAACTGAGCTCAATCTTAAATACCTATGTGGAAAAATAAAGTGCCAGGAGTAAAGTGTGTGCTCCTATATCCTATCCCAGAACTGTAGAGGCAGAGAAGGAAAATCCCTGGGTTTTTATGGTCAGAAAACCTAGCTACATTAGTGAGCTCTATGTTTAGTGAGAGGCCATCTCTAAAAATAACAGTGGAGAACAATGTAAGACAATTACCAAAGTTGCCTTCTTGTCCACATACCCATACTCAAACTGGATTACACACTCGAAAAACATGAATACATATAAAAACACACACAAATTCACGTGCACACACACACACCTATTTGAAAGCATTTAAAACATATTACTTACTCTCTGATGATAAACTGCCACCTCTACCAATAAGAAATATTAAAGGGGAAAATTACAGTGTTGGAACATACATATAATTTATAACTAATTTGCTATAAAATTGAAATTTAAAAATGGTCCACCACCTAATAAAACCACTGGATAGAATTAATTTCTAATAGACTCAGGTTGCACAAACAAAAACAATCCTCCTATGCTTTAGGAATTATGAAAGGGTGATATTGAAACTATTTGGATTATCTTTAGTCTGTAAAATAGATTAAATATACAAACTAAGACATATATAGATTATTTATACATTCAACAAATATATTAATATTTAGTGCTTTCCAAAGTATGAACTGAAAATTAAGTAAAATTTGTAATGCTTTGACATATTTGATAAGATTTATTCTATGCATAAGTTTAGGTACAATATATATTTACCCTAAGTTTTGCTGTTAACAATTGTTTATATAGATTCATAATTAAAATAGATGTTATAATTAGGAATTTGGGACTGACTTTCTGTTTCACCTCATTAGATGATCATTGCTTTATATTAAATATATAATGAACAATCATTTTTGGCATTTTATTTTCATTTTATTTACAGACTATTTTACTGATGCTATAAATTCAATCTTCCAGTTTTGTGGTAGTTAACACAAATACAGTAAATTTCATTTATTTTCAGTAGTTACACACTAACAATTGTGAACCTGTAATTAATAATGAGGCAATTTGCCTATGTAACTCTAAGACTCCTTATTCATAATATTTTCCTCAAATGATCAACCTATAAGGGATTTTTAATTTGTTATTTTTAATTATGCATATATGTATGTGTCTATGTGTTGTATGCTAATGGTGCCAGCATGAATAAAAATACATCAGTTCTTCCTGGAGTTGCAGTTATAGAAGTTCATTAGCTATTGGACATGGTTGCCAGTAATGGAACTTGTTTCCTCTTCAAGAGCTATCTTCACTCTTAACAGCTGAGCCATCTCTCTAGCCCGCCTGTAAAATTCTTCAATAAATATTTCTTCTCATGGTCATCTCATAATTCTTCACCAATGTATTTTGATAATTTTAACAATAAATTCATAACCACCAACATTATAAGTCATGCTTGAATTAACTCTAACACATTTTTTTTTTTTTGGCAAGGCACATTACAACTTCCTTGTTCACAAGACAAATTTCACACAACTGTGATTTGGGGGGTATTTTAAACAAAATAAATTATTAATCAAAGTTATGGCACTAAATGAACTGCAAAATGTCTTCTTTATACTAAGAAAAACAAAATAAGAAAGCCGTTCAAGGACAAGTTACTGGGGGAAAAGGATTTCTATTTTTGTTTCCACAGAAAATGAAAAGATGTGGATTCCTTCCAGACTAATGTGGTTTGATTAAGCCAGACCACCTAAAACAGAGTACCAGGTAATCCTACATCCAAAACAGCTGGACAAAGCAGCCTGACAGACTACAGCCAGGATTTCTGAATCTTCTTCGAATCCCCCATGACAGCGCCCCTTACCAGCAGGAAGTAGTTTGGAAAGAACGACGCCCAAATTCCCAAATATTGTCTATAAATGTTTGTTTTCATTTAAATGGGCTTGGTTATATAAAATAAAAAATTAACATATTTAAAAAAGAAAGCAGAACAGTTTACTTGACTTTATACAGAAATATATGCTTATATAACCTTATAAATTATATCAAGCAAACCAAATTTTCCTACTCTCTCCATAAGGGTAAGCAATGAGTATGTCATGGTATACTATACTCTAAGGCTGTGATGTTCAGTGATAGGTATAGTTAATGTATTTTTATCTTATAATTTCTTCATATTGCTAATGTGTTTATTGGAGCCTAGACTTATTGTAATCAAGGAACATGAATATCTGGCATAGTTAAAGATTTGGTTTTGTTAATTATCTCTAAATGACCTACTATGTACTATCATATCAGCAATTCCAAGATTTGGATAGTTATTATTTCCTATATTTAATTGTTTGATACACCCTAACTTCTCCTAATAAATGTTCCATAATATGTGTCATTTTTAGGTGAAAGTAAATGTATTTTCACATTATTTTTGGAAATTCAGTATATTCTCTGATAAAAACAAGAGCATAGAATTGCTTTAAGTTAAATTACATGCTTTCAGCTGGTGGAATATGGGGTATGAGCACAAATTTAAATTGTACCTTCATAAATCATATGATAAGTACTAAATAATAGTTGGTAAAAATACAGTATTTGATAGAATATAAATTCTACGTGTTTTATTTAATTTCATACAAAATATATTTTTATATATAATTGTTTTATGTATATATAATATAAATACAAATTTTATTTAAAGTAGAAACAAGCTTGTTTTACATATCAATTCCAGTTCTTGTACCCTCTCATCCTCCCCTGTCCCTCCCACCAACCCCCTCCAGTCCCCATTCTGCTTCTCAGGGGGGGGTGAGGCTTTCCATGGGGAGTCTTCAAAGTCTGTCATATCATTTGCAGCAGGGCCCTGGCCCTCCCCCATGTGTCTAGGCTGAGGGAGTATCCTCTATGTGGAATGGGTTCCCAAAATCCATTCGTATTCTAGGGATAAATACTGATCCACTACCAGAAGCCCCATAGACTGCCCAAACCTCCCAACTTACACCACATTCAGGGAATCTGGGTTGGCCCTGTGCTGGTTTCCCAGCTATCAGACAGGAGACCATGAGCTCCCCCTTGTTGAGGTCAGCAGTTTATATGGGTTTCTCCAGCCTGATCTTGACACTGTTGCTGACAACTCCTTACTGTCTGCAACTGGGTTCCAAGAGTTCGGCTCAAATTGGATTTTACCATTGATTTCTACAAGACAGAGCTTTATATTTTTTCATTTATAAAACGTTTCTCCTGTAATTACACATATTTCAATAATAACCTGTCAGCACTTGCAACTCCTAAAAAGTAAATGCTTGCAAATATGCAAGAAGAATATTTTATTTTTATGAAGTAAAGAAGGCTTAAAATGATAGTGACTGTATTTTCAGGGGTATGTAGAGAAATAGAACTGATAGATGGAATATAAACATGATGTATTACATTGGATCAGAGCTTATAGTCCAACTATTCCTGGAATGGCTGTCCCTAGAAGAAAAGTCTAAGAATCGAGTTGTTCAGACCACAAGGTTCAGTGTCTCACATGGTATTCAGTGTACACTGGAACCCCAAAATAGTAGGCTCTAATACCAGTGAAGTAGTGGATGTGGTAGCAAGGCAAAGCAAGCTGGCAAAAAGCAAAATTTGCTTTCTCCCTTGTCCTTACGTAGACATCCAAGAGAAGGTGTGAACCAGGTTTAGTGTGGGTCTTCTCACCTCAAGTTATGTAGACATAATGTGAATCTTCCTTGCTCAAATCATCCAGTTAACTAAGAATCTCTCACAAGTCTGGCCAGCAGCTTTTGTATTTAGTTGATTCTACATACATTTGTGTTGACAATAAGTATAACCATTGGAAATATGAAAATATAGCTCTTTTCAACATGACAAAAATACTCTTTCTAGGATGCTTAATTTCCAAATGAAAACAATAACCAGGTCATAATCACAACAAACTAGATATAACTATCCCATGCTGATATATGTCCATTGAATATTGGCTTAGTGGTTAATAACACTGGCTCTTCTTCCAGAGGACTGGGTTTTGATTCCAAGTGGACAAGTGGAGCCACCTCCTGTAATCCCTGCCCCAGCTCTCCAGAATGCTAGCACATAATTTGTGCTGTAACTTTTTTTTTTTTCAAAAGGCCATTCCTTCCTTTTATTAGGCTCCAGAATAGTGAGTCGCATGGTAAAACAATGGATTACATGATCATGGTTCCACAGTCACACTCCTCTGGCTGTGAAGTGAGTTCCTTGATCAGAAGCAATACTGTGTGAAATACAATGACAGTGGATAAAGCATTCTATAAATCCATACATGGTAGTTTTGACAGAAACATTATGTGCAGTAATCTTTATCCATAGCCAGGATAAAGATATCTACTCCTTTAAGAACAAACTACTGTCATTTCCAAATAGGAAGTGGCCCAATATAACCAGCATGCCACCAGGTTGCTGGTAGCTGAGTGGCCCATTGTCAAAGACTCAGTTTCCACTAAGACCCAATAACAGTCCAAAAGCTATCACTCAAAGGAAGAATAATCATCTACAGATGACAGTGGAGCCTTGCTCCAAAATACCAAGTCTCTTCTGTGATTCACTTATAGGTACTTGCAAAGAACCCCAATCAGCTTCTCTATATGCCACTGACACCTCAAGTACCAATGGGTCTGCTAAATTATTTGGCCCAAATGTTAGAGCAACCTCCATAACAGCCTGTACTTATTGAAGAGCTTTTTTTGTATTCCAGGCCCTGCTTAAAGCTAGCAGTTTTCTGAGTCATTTGGTATATAGGTCGAAGTAACACATCAAAGTGAGAAAATTGCTGTCTCTAGAACCCAGATAGGCCTGGTAAGCATTATGCTTCTATCTGATTGTGGATTATACCAGGTACAATAATTTAATCTACATGTTAGAAGAAACATTTCTACAAACCCCATACCAGTCGACTCCTGAAATTTTCACTGATGTAGAAAGCCCTTAAATTTCTGCTGTATTTATTTCACATCCTCTGATTTGCATATGTGTTATGAACAGGTCCAAAGTGCTTGCAATCAGTATAATGGACTTTGTGATATGTCATGGAGGATACAGGCAATCAAGATCACTTCAAACTAAGTTACGATACAGGGATGAAGAGTTAATATATCAGTGAGATAAAACTGTAAATTTCTTTTTTTTTTCATTTCTATTTATTTTAAAGTTGTATTTTGAAATTGGCACACTATAAAGCTCTTTCATATATCCTTAATTTTGGCTAATGGGCCTACTGTCTCTTACTTTCTCCCATCCCCCTATACCCTACTCACTCAATACTTTAATCTCCCAGTATTCCTTACTATGTTTCATTTTACATGTATTGTATACTTTTACTTTTTAATATTGTTTCTGCCTTTTACATGTACACATTTCCTTATAAATATGTTTGTATCTTGTCTACATCTGCAACAATGTTTTTTTGTAGTATTATATTATATCACTCCTGTAAGTGTATTTTGCAGTGCAACTTAAGTGTATACAATCCTAACCTAATCTGTATATGTCTCAAAATATACACTCCCAATATATGTATATATACTTTTCATATTGATATATACACATAGGTATTTGTATTTGTTTATTTTGCTTAATACAATCAATAAGACAATATTTCATCCATCAGACATCATTGTACTTTCCTTTCAGATTCCTAGCTCTCCTTCTCTACCTTAAACATTGGTAGACAATTCCATCTACACTATTATTTTGGCCATTATATATCTTTTCCCAAGTCCACATATCCAATTGTGTGCCCTCTATTATATTTAAACATCAAGATCAATTTATCATGTCTACATATTCTTGGATTTGTAGCTCCTACTGGACCATGATCTTTCTACTATTGGCCTTATCCTTAAAGATAACAGATTTTCTCTCTCCTGACAGCTGTTAATTGCCAATAGTTCCTTATCTATGCATTGGAGTTCATGCCCACCTCTTCTCTTCATGCTTGGATATGTTTTGACTTGAAATTCCTCAGGTATTATGTATGCTATTACAAACTGCTGTGAGTTCATATGTTCAACTTCTCTGTGGTACATCAAATGTCTTTCACTCTTTATGCCAATCTTCATGATTCGTCTACTGTAATGACTGATGAACCTTGGAAGAGGAGATATTATGTGGATATCCCACATACTCTGCACACTCTCTGCCCATTGATGAGTTGTGTGTCACTGTATTAATCTCCATGCTGTGGAAGAAGAAGCTTCTCTGTTGAGGGAGAGAAATGTACAAATCTACGAATGTAGTGAAAAGTCATTAGGGGTTTGCTTAATACTGTGTCCATTTAGCAGATAAACGGATTCAATACCAGGTGTGGTTTGGACCTTGTGGAATTGAACTTAAATCCAATCAGAAAGTGGTTTGTTACTGTGTTATTTAAACTATATATATGTACATATAAAACTCATATATATATATACATATATATATATATATAGTTTTTATTCTAGTTTCAATTTGTTACAAACATATCCACAAGGATGTACAGATGGCTCAGTAATTTTTGAAAAATTTTCTGATCTTGCAGAGTACACAATTTTAGTTCCCAGTAGCATCTCGGTGGCTCATGACCATATACATCTCATGTTTCAGGGGATGAAACACACCAATCTGGCTTTCTTGTACATCAGACACATTCATGCATGCAAGCAAAATGCAAACACTTGTTTTTTAAAATGTATTTGTCTCTCACACACTACAACCTGACTGCAGTTTCCTCACTACTCTTCCCAGCTCTCCCAGACATATCTCCCCTCCCTCTTAGAGCCACTCCTCCCCACTATTCCTCTGTTTCTCTTCAGAAAAGAACAGCTTCCTCGGGATATCAACTGAACATGGCATAATAAAATACAATAAGTCTAAGCCCAAATCCGTATATCAAGGCTGGTTTAAATCTTTAAAATAACACTTCCAAAATGATTTTTTGTATATGTATCTTTACTGCTCAGATATCTACGAATATTTATTGCAAACATAAATTTTGGGGTGAATCTCCTACCAGGTAGAGTATTTCACAACTTCAGTTTTGGGAAGGAATAGCAAAAGTATTTTGGCAATGTATTACTATAATTGAGAATGGTTTCCTGTTGCAGTGCTTCATATTTTAGCCAGTGTTGGTGTTTTGATTAAATAATATTTAATATTTTTGCATTTGCTATTAATATTCATGATAGTCTTTCATATTTGAGCCTTCAGTTTTTCTGTATTTTTGATCGTCTTTTTTGTACCTAGTTGCTTTTAAATTTGGTTTTTCTCAGAAAGACTCCTACAGAAAATCACAACTAATAAAAATGCAGTTTTGGAGCTCAGTCCCAGTGGATATATCTACATAGTAATCCCACACCTAAGGCTTAGGGAACAATATGAAAGTATCAGAAGATCAAAGACTTTGCTGTCAGATTGTATATTCCAGGAATGTCAGAAGTTACACCTATAAATTCTCAACAACATGACTACCCAAACAAGAACAGAACAAAGATGGCAAGGGACATTACAAAATGGATGGGGGAAAGCCCTCAAACCTACACAAAGAAGTATAGGCAATTTGAGAATAGCTGGGAGGAGGAGAGGTTGTCTTCCCCCGAGATGAATATATCAATTGGTTGTTCAATGCAGACAGTTCAACAGAAAAAAATATAGCATTTAACATTGTATGGACAGAACAGATTATATATTTAAGAATATATATTTATGTACATTTATTCATGTAAAAACAGTGACAATGGAAGCATGAGTTGTATAGAGCATAGGAAGGGTTATATAAGAGGATTTGGGTAGAGGAAAGGGAAAGTAGAGATATTCTAATTATATTATAACCCCGAAATTTTACATATAAAATTAATTATTTTCTTAAATGCACACATAATTAAACTTACTGGGTAAATAGTATAGATTCCTAATATTCATACCATGCAAATATGACATACATATAATCAATAATGTATCTATTAATACATATATTATATGTACATATATAATGCATACAGATATTTGAACACACAGGCATTCCACATACATGGAAAAAGACAAAAACAGGCAGATAGATATAGTCAGAATTTTTAGTGAGAAGTCCAAGTGCAGAAATTGGAGACAAAATCCTTTTGTTAGAATAATATAATCATATTAAAACAAATTGAATCCACATCTTTTCATTTTCTGTGGAAACAAAAATAGAAATCCTTTTCCCCAATAACTTGTCCTTGAACTTAAATTTTGGAGTCAAAGCATTTTTTTTAAAATTTAATTTATCATTTTACATGTGGATCCAGTTCCCTCTTCCTCCCTCCCTCCCTTCTTCCCTCACTCCTTCCTTCCCTTTTAACATCTCCGGCCTCTCACATGCACTCTAACCAACCTCCCCTCCCATCCCCCCACCCCAATCCCATATGTGGGGGAATGCCATCCAGTTGGGGTCATGTAGATCTGACAGGTCATGTGAAGTAGGGACTAGGGCTTCTCTCCTATCTCTAGATTAAGGCAGTTATCCCTCCATGATGGATGTGTACACAAAGTCCTTTTGTGCACCACGGATACAAAGATGTGGATTCCTTCCAGACTAATGTGGTTTGATCAAGCCAGACCTCCTGAAACAGAGTACCAGGTGATCCTACATTCAAAACAGCTGGACAAAGCAGCCTGACAGACTACAGCCAGGATTTCTGAATCTTCTTTGAATCCCCCATGACAGCGCCCCTTACCAGCAGGAAGTAGTTTGGAAAGAACGACGCCCAAATTCCCAAATATTGTCTATAAATGATTGTTTTCAGTTAAATGGACTTGGTTATATATATAAAGAAAAAAACACTTAAAGAATGGAGAGATGGCTCAGCAAAAAAAAAAATGAATCAAATATTTTCATGAAATATAATTTTTTCTAATATAAAACTATAAACATTGTTTATTATAAAACAGGAAAATCAAGGCATCTTCCTCATATTTCTGATCTTATTTCAGTAGCATTTTTCTCTAATAGCACTAATACCATACTTATGTATATTTTCTTGTTATATTGCTTTGATCATGTTAAACTGGCAGTCCCAAATATACACTCACAGGGGATAAATGCATTATGTAGGTGGAAATTTAGCTCTTTGAAGGAAGTTTTATTTACCTTTCAATGAAAGAACTGCAGTTTCTTTTAAATATGACACTGTTAACCTGAATTCTAATATTTCTAGTGAGCCTGCTTACTTCTGATAGTTTGAATGTAACTGATACCCATATGCTCACCATAAGGAGGTTTGGCCTTGTTGAAGTAGGTGTGGCATTGTTGGAGGAAGTGTGTCTGAGTTCATTTCCTGTTGCCTGCTGATCAAGATATATTACCCTCAGCTACCTCTAAACATTGTCATGACAATAGTGGACTAAACCTTTGAAACTGTAAGCCAGCCCCAATTAAATATTTTCCTTTACATAAGAGTTGCCAGGGTCATGGCATCTCTTCACATTAATAGGAACCTTAAGACACCATCTTATTACATATTATTTTCTTTAGGACTGAGAATCTAGGACTATAAAATGTTTTGTCATGTCAGTTGTGAGACAGAAGGATACATTCAAATACATTTTTCTAACAATAAAAATACTCTTAACTAATAGCTATATCATGACATTTTTCTACTTTCCTTATTTATAGACATCTAGAAGCATTTTCCAGTTTAAATTGCCCTTCTTCAAAACATTTCATATACTAGAAAACTGTGTTTTTCTTTACTAACATCTTTTATGTATAAAACCTGAGGCACAGGGCAATGTTTTCATGATATCTCTGAAGTGGAATTGGTAAGAAAGCTGAGAATTTTATTACTTTAATTATTTTCCTTTAAGTAACTATGATTATTTCATTGTATGCCATTATTTCAGAAATATTGCTATGTGCAATTGTCCTAAAAAAATCTAGGAAGTTCTTATAAATGCAATTTTACTCAGAATTTCTCAAATACTGTAAGTCCTCTGTGAAGCTCATCATTTCTGCATGACCAAGTGAGCGCTAATCATATGTGAATGAAATAAAATTGTGAATTTAGATCTTGGGTTATTATTAGCAGCTATATGAATACATACACTCAGCCTTGATAATAATTGTGATTTCCAATTAGAGTATGAACTGAGAATTGTGTGCATTTTAATATATGTTTACAATTCATATCCCCGAGACTAATAACAATGCTGGTTATATAATATTTTTGTAATTTTTTTTTTACAATTTGATAGGTAGTTAGTGTAAGAATGACTCATGAAATATACTTGCCTGTTGTTACTCTTTACATGAAATGATATGTTATAAGCAAATACTAAATAGAATTTTGTGACTATGAACTCTGTGTTTTTTTATATACATCATTATACTTTTAAATAATATTGGCATTGTAGTATATGAATTAAATTATTTTAATAAGTCAGCTTTTAGCTTTGTCCTACTCTGCCTAATTTGTGTGATATGCATAACTCAGCATGAATCTACTCTTCCCTATATTTTATTTTCATTTAATCCCCTCTGTTGAGCATCACAGGTTTCCATTGATTGTGTGAATTTGTGTGGGTGGATCATGAGTTGAATGGGTGAGTAAGAATATGTGTGGGATTTGGAAGGAACTGATGGAGGAGAAAAAAACATTAGCAAAATATATTATGTGAAAAAGTGTAATTTTTAAAAGAGCAGT
Source organism: Phodopus roborovskii (assembly GCF_943737965.1). Lineage (NCBI taxonomy): Eukaryota > Metazoa > Chordata > Mammalia > Rodentia > Cricetidae > Phodopus > Phodopus roborovskii. Next base: position 156,754 of record NW_026125909.1, on the reverse strand, counting down.
TAACAACCTCTGATTCTCAGCAAATACTTTTACTTATTTAATATGTTTTCATATAATTTACCCCCTTCATTCCTCAACACATCCTCTCTCCAGTACCTCCCATGCCCCACATTTCTCTCTCTCTCAAATTGATAATCCTGTTTTCCTTTTATTTTTAGATACTTTGTAATGAAAAACCAGCTAGAGGGTTTGTCCCTAGGAGAGGTTAATTCCACAACTCTCAACAGTTATTAGTTGCCTGTAGACCTTAGTCTAGAGGGTGGAACTCTATCTGTAACATTTTGTGTATTGATATTGATTAGGCAGCCATTTCTAGAACATAGTCTCACATCTGACTTCCTGGTCTTGTGACACTTAAAATCTTTGTGCTTCCTTCTCTGCAGTACTTCCTGAGCCTTAGGTACAGGACTTTTTAACAGTAGACATCAGTTGCAGAGTGATATCCCAGTGTATATTTAATGTAAAGTTGTTATTACTAAAGATGTTGAATATTTTTACATGTATTCCCTGGAAACATTATATTCAAAATTCTAAAATCTTACATTGGAAGAAATAAAAATATTCTCAGAGATTTTTCCACAATTGATCAATATTGAACTCCAGGTATAATTATGAAAAGTGTACTTGAGTTATTAATGCCGATATTTTTCTAAGATACTACAATCAATCAATTTCAAATAGAATTAGTCAATTTACAATAACTAAACTTTCATTGTACTTCAGAATCATTTACTATTTTTGTATTTTTCATTTCTTTATCAACTGCTGCTCTGGAGGGTGAAAGAATGCTTTCACATTCTTGAAGAAAATTTGAATAAATGTCTTAGTCAGCAGCAAAGTACACTGGTAAGTACATAACTGTGATAAACTCAATTGATCAATTTATAAAATTGACAGTAGATTTAGTATAGTCTGTACTTTACTTTCTTACTTTTACATTTAATTAAAATAACTATGAATATATATCTCTATATTCTTATTAATATGCTACATGTCCCTGTCATGTTTTGTGTGCTTATCAATGTACTTTTGTAAAGGTGGAAAATTAATATTATTTTATAGACGATTTTCTACTTTAAGCTTTTTAAATTTTGTTTATAAGACATAATTTGTTTCATCTCATGTCAATGAATGTATAGCTTTCTGCAGTTTAACAAATGAATGTATAGTATGTTCATTGCAAGATTTATATTTATGAAATATTATATTGAACCTGTACCCGAAAACTAGGGATTGGATTTTTCTGTTACGCCAAATCTCTATATTCACTTCCAAGTTGGCCCTGGCTTTTGTTATTTTTCCAAAAGTTTTAGAACTTAAATTAACAATACTTCTTTTAAAAAATTTAGACATTAACTTATATACAAGTTGTAAGATATTAATCCAAATTATTGTGTAGAATTCAAACTGAAGATTTTCCTGCTTTGAAAGCAAGGTACTCAAAAGCGGAAAATAGTTTCAAAAGAAAAGTATTTTGTTGAAAATACTGAAAAGACACACAAGGGTGCATACACACACAAACACACACACCTAGAGATATTTTATATATTTGTTTTGCATATTTTCATATAAAATAAGGAAACAATCTGAAAATTATAAAGAAGGTAGTCTACTTTTATTTTTTATGGTTAAAAATAATATATATGTATACATTTAGTTTTTAAAATTAAATGACAACAGTAACAAATTTTACATGATTGTATATTCTTTCTGCTATAGAATATTTTAGAAATCTAATACTTCCAAAATATGTTCCTAGATTCTATGTGATGTTATCTTGGAATTGAATTTAGTAAAACATAAATTTTTATTTAGATCATGAAAGCTATGGTAACTTTGTAACTTGCTTCTAGGAAAGAATAATCTTGTGCTTAATTTCATCATAGTGGTAAGAGCACATGCAAGGGTAGAGAAAAATCAAATAATGGCACAGCAAGTCAGAGAATAGCTCAAGAATCAATCTTGACATTGTTTTTCTGTTTCATAAACTGTTGGGTCTATGACAACTATGTTAATCCTTTCTATGATAAGTTCTTAATCACTTTGCTCCCATAAGTTCCATTCATTCAAAGTTCCACCACCACTTCTCCATGGCTACCTCGTACGACAAGTTTCCAGCACATGAACCCAAGTGGCTTACATTCATCCTTTAGCATTGGTTAGAGCTATAATGGTTGGAATTCAGTACTTCTTATTCCTATTACACACCACAGACACATCTATTAAAACTCTTCATTCTATCCAGTATATACAATTACTGTCCCTTTGTGCAACATTGTATTTTATTTATAGTGGGTTTAAAAGGTAAACCCTGTGTCCTAGGTGTTCACTTGAAGTCTTACATATTTAGCTAATAAGAAAGAATTCCAGATTTAATTGTCTAGGCACACTGGCCATATGATGGGCTGGAGAGATAGCTCAGAGATTAAGAGCACTGGCTATTCATCCAAAGGTACTGAGTTCAATTCCCAGCAACTAGATGGTGGCTTACAACCATGTATAATGAAATCTGGTGCTCTCTTTCTGCCTTTAGGCATACATACAGGCACAATACTGTATGCATAATTAATAAATAAATCTAGAAAAGAGAACTACTTGAGGTTTTATGCAGTTATTTAGAGTTTGCATGATGAATAATCTTCACAAAGTGTCAAAGACAGGTGACTATAAATATTAACACCAGGCCTACAGAAGCTTTGGAAAATAGATTAAAAATTTGGAGATGACAATAAATTTCCCATAACTCACAAAATGAACTCTATATTAGTAAGTAATGACTTTTGAGTATCAGACAATCCTGAATCATGCAAGGTTCTCTACAGAATATAGTTAATGTTGTGTATGATGGAAGAGAAGAGGCTGGAGTTCTCAGACATGCAGCAAGGAAGCTGGAGAAGCATGTGATTTGATGGTGTTCAGGTGAATGTTTCTGGCATGAATCCCAGGAAAAAGCAATATTAGTTCAAATCTGGACAAATATTCATGCATTTAACTGGTTATATATTTCACACTGAATTATATTAATCTATTTTACTTACTCTGTTAATGTAAATATTAAACATGCACTGACCCCTTCACAGAAACAGCTGAATCAATGTCTAATAAAATATTTGGGCAGTTTATAACCCAGTCAATTTGCCATAAAGTAATAGTCATGCTTACAAAAACAAGATGGAAAAGTAGCAATTTGATTCATGTATAACTGGAGATAAACTCCAAACTTAGAAGAATTAATTTCCTTCTCTAATTTCTTTTTTAAGCTATTTTGCACCAGTGTTGGTAGATACTTCAAAATCAATTCAGCTTTTCCATATTGTAGTTGAAGAAAATGAGATGCCAAGAAATGACTTTTCAAGGGTCACACAACTAATTAACCACAAAACTGAAACACAAATCTTACAAATTCAGTATTGATGTCAGGGATGTGCTAAGATAGTTCCCCTTTATTACAATGACTATAAATCACAAGATCTGGCTATATGTCAAAATACATTACTCGATGTCGGTATTATACTATTGATCTATGTTAGTTTGAGTTAGAAATATTTGCCTTGGCATAACATAGTCATTCTGAACTAGATGGCAAAGTATTTTGGATACGACTCAACACTAGGGTGAGTTTGAGTTAAATTAAAAGATGCACTTCTGCATCCTTTTATAAAGACTTCTGAACAAAGAAAATAAGCCTCATCACTGCCTGTTGTAAGTACAGGGTAACTTACAGTGGTGTTTGTATAGGCAAGAGGCCAGAATGATTTGTTCATTTTCAAGCTATGGTCAACGACAGAAAACATCTTTTTCAAGCTAACTCTGAGAAGCACTGTTTCTCCATATGTTAGCTTAAGTTAGTTGCTATTTCTACAGCACTTAGTGGGATGAGTGTGTGTGTGTGTGTGTGTGTGTGTGTGTGTGTGTGTGTGTGTGTAGGGGTGTGGGGGTGTAGTCATGATCTTATAATTTTTGTAGCTTCTATTTTCAAGTAGAATGTTTATCCAGAGGCGTTCACATTTTCAGAAGAGCTTTGCATATAATAACTGCAGATCTGCGTAAGGGGACCAAGGAAACAACGCTTTTCCTTAATGAGCTATATTCAAATTTTACATAAGAGGACTCTCAAAATAGATCATAACGAATTCACCATAACACATTCTCCTAGGACAAATTGGCACAATTTTGGAAGTGGGCTACTAAGGAGTGAGCATTACAGTAGACGAGGGCAGGTGGAACATATAAGTGTCTTTAAACAGGTTGCTTTTACTCACATGTCCGGGTTTATGTAGCAGCTATGCAAGTTGGCATCAAAGAAGCTGGGCTAGGTATTTACTTCAGGAGTGAGGGCTGTGAGTTTGCGAATCTAGCAGCTGGAGTGTGTTTGTGGTAGCTGCTTTCCTGTGCTAAGCTGATTTACTTGTTTAAGGTCTGACCTCATCATCCTGTCAGTATGGGTTCCCACCTACACTGTTAGCAGCAGCTTTCTGCTTTAGCTAGGCTGGAAGTATTCACAGTGTATCACAGGCAGAGGGGGAGGGGAGAGAAAGCAAGAAAGGCTGCTCTCTCTCTCTCTCTCTCTCTCTCTCTCTCTCTCTCTCAGCACTTGTGCTTTTGTTAGTTCTACACAAGAGGCAGAGAAACAAGAGATAACAAAGGCTCCATTTCCTTTCTGTTAGAGAAGCCTTTTGTCTTTCCTCTGGCAACAATGTCAGTGTCCGGCAAGAAAGAGTTTGATGTGAAACAGATCCTGAGGCTTCGCTGGAGATGGTTTAGTCATCCTTCTCAAGGATCGCCAAACACTGGAAGCTGCCTTCAGCAGGAAGGATATGAGCATAGAGGGACCCCGGTTCAGGGCAGGTTGAAGAACCACTCATGGGACAGAAACGGACTGAAGAAAGGCAACAGTCCTGTTCACCACAATATACTGACGCCGGTGCCAGGACCAGCCCCTACCCATCAAAGAGTCCTTCAGAACTGGCACCAACAAAACGTAATAGCACATCTTCAAGCAAATGAAGACACTTCTAAAGCCGCTCCAGAGGAGAATTTGCTCAAAGAAGCTTGTGAGAAGCGCTCACGAGATTTGGAGATGATGGGGGATGACAATATAGAAGATTCTAGAGCACGGTAGGAATTTTTGATTATAAAGTGCAACCGTTAACCTAGATTAGCTTACTCTACAAAACTCTCATTTTGTGCTAAATAGAAGTGTTGCAGTATATTTGAGTTTCTGAGCATCCAGCCAGGGTCCCTAAGAAACCCCCACCTCTAGTATATGAAAGAACACTAATCGCACATATTGGTTTTGTTTTTAATTAATGGGGAGTTGTTTTTGCTGTGGTAGGTTTACTTCCATTACAGTCCCAATTCATTCAGAATTCTCTTTCAGTTTTAAGAAACATTTCTTTAAATTACTAACCTTTGTAGTTTTCTGCAACAGCTTAGTTGTTCAAACAGTGAGGATTGTTTTGACGAGTGCATTAAATCAAACTCTTTCTCATTTTGTGAACAGGTTTAACTTTGAAAAAAAATAAATCTAAGTTTTAGCTGCTGAACATAACCTTGTTTACTGTTTGGAAGTACTAATAGTTTTAAAATCGTGTTTCTTTTGAAGTAAGAATATAAAAATTCCTTGGCAGTCAAGAATCAGTTATTTTAAGTAGCATTACTTTCACAGCAAGTTTGTAAACATATTAATTAGGCAAGAAATAAAAAGCTGCTCACAACAGCAGGATTTTAAAACGGGATATTCCCAGAATTTCAAGACATTAAAATGAACTAAGAAAATGAAATGTGTGTTTTGGTGTAGAATTCTTACCATATATGATTTTTATCTGAATTTATTTTTATCAGTAAAGTTTGAATGGAAGAAATGTTTATTGTATCCTCTCGTATTGTCAAGTATAAGTAAACCTAGTACAATGACCATTTTTTGTATTGCTATGACAAATTTTATGTTACTAATTTGATTAAATCATAACTGAGTTTTGAATTGGAAATAAGTTTTTGAAGTGTTGTAGAATTAAAGGACGCACTTTGTTGTGTTGAAAAATCATATACTAACCTAGAATGAAACTATACTAACTTCTTTGGAAATATGGATGCTTGATAGTGCATTCTTGTTAAGGGCTGGGATATTTTCCTTATCATATGAGTTTGTTCATTGTATTTAGAAAAATTGTCTTATCTGGGACCAGCATCCATTCCATAACAGGCCTCAAGTTCAGCAGTTGTCAAATATACAATTCATACAATTGTATAGGAACCTGCTTAGACCCCTGAGGCACTCTGAGCAAGCCTGAAGCTCTTGGCCAGAACTCCTTGCACCAGAGCTGCTATGGGTACTCTTCCTGCCCACTGGAGTTGTCATTGGTACTCTTCCTGTTTTGATAACACACACCTGGTGGGAAGGAGCTAAGCCTAAATATCCTGTTATTTTTCCACTGTCCTGTAAGTCAGTATTTAAGGCCACTCCATGGCATTCCCACGTTGCCATTGAATGAAAAAAAAAAAAAATACTGTCTTATTTCCATGAGTTCAAAGCAGAGCATCAAAAGAAAATGAAGTATGTCAATATTGTGATAGAATAAAATCACATATGCAAATGACAGCTTTAAAGAAACTTGGTTTTAATGAAATGTACACTTGTGAAAAATTGTGAAATGAATTTAGGCACAATATTTCATCACCTGGAACATAGCTCTTTTAAGATAGCAAGTTTTTATATGAGAGCTTATATATTTTTTATTTACCCAAAGGAAAAAAAAATATAACTATTAAGATTGAAAACTGAACTTAGCACAATTAAAATACATTCAGAATAATATAGAATTAGTGTTTATCAATTCAAAACACTTTTTAAATGAAAATTCAAAAGTTAATTGATATTTAAATTTTGCTATGCACAAACTTTAAAAGTACACTGTTGTTTCCTAGGAAAAGTCTTTGGGTATCTGGGAATAAAACTGAAAATTAAAAAATGAGTCTAATAATTCAGATGCTAGAAGAAAATGACAAGCAGTTGTTCAGTCTAAAGCATCACCAGATGATTTTACCTATGGTTTTGACATTCCTTATGTTCCAAAGAATATTACTGATAATTGAATTTTCATAGGAAAGTTAGTATTTTCTTAAAATAGACATAGGAAATATTTACACACATGCCAAGACTATCAAGACACAAGAGGAGGATTAAGTTGAGCTTATTAGTTAAAATGTTATGTCTAACTGTTCTCCTATCACCTATTATAAATTTCCATGTTTTATTCCAAGAGTGTTCAAAGAAAAGCTTTAGGATTTCTAGCTCCTTTAATTATCTCTTCTGTAGCAAGATTGCAGAATTATAGGAAAAGACTGTCCTAAATTTGCAGCAGCCTGCCATATCCTTGATACAATTCCTTTGATTACAATGAAATATAATAAAATAAAAACATTAATCAGCATGGAAAAATACCCAAACTAATATGGGAGAATACTGAAACCTCAGCAAAGAATGGTTTCTAAGACATTCTACTTTCTGTAAATATTATAAAAATTGAATCCATAATGAGCTAATTTATAAGTGTACATTATAACAAAATGAGTCAAATTAATTCCCCAAAGATATTAAAATCACTGTATTAAAGTTTTATTAATATGTTGACATAATGATTTAATAATTCAAATGTATACTTATAAACTTGAGTCACAGGTATATTAAATAACTTCTATCATATATTTAATTATTAATGTTTAATTACTAAGAGGATGCATATATCAATTAATATTCACATCATCAAAGTTCTAAATAATTTTGTCCTTTAATTTTTATGATAGTTATCTGCCCTCTCTAAATCTTTGCTTTTGTATAACTACCTAGTTCAAGAAAATATTTTCTCTTCTTTGTTTTAACTATGAAGTTCCAATGATAAACATTTTAATACTACATTGCGATCATGCTAAGTGACATGATATTTAACTATAGCCATAGTTAATTACTCTTAAATAAATAATTGTGTTACTGTTTAGTTGGAAATCAAAGCATTAATATTAATCCACATTGTACATACAAATGAGCAGTTAGAAAATAAAATGAATGTGACATATTTATGGTATCAACACACATGTTTATGGTATCAATACACACCATACTAGAAAGCTTCCAGTTAAAGAGCTGTTTAGTTTAAAGACACAAAAAGAATGGGGATCATGTCACTGTCCTGTTGGACTTGGAAGGCTTTGAAAAACTGACAATTGTACAGATGTATTATTCTGTATATATTGCTATTTTGGGAGTGTGGGGTGAGACTCAAAATTCTGTCTTCAGTGATTACTTTCTATTTTTCAAGTGAAATTTACCTTGAAATTTTTTGTTATCATTGTATTTATCAAAATAGAATAGGAATTATGAACTGTATTAATATAATTTTTCAATAAGTAATTCCACAAATATTAATTATTATCCATTGTGCTCAGGAATTTTTCTAGGTGTTGGGAGTAAAATGGAATAATCTGTTTTTGTAACATATACATAGTATGAACTTATATTCACACACAGAGAGAAAAAGAGGGGGTAATGAACCAAACAGAAAATTAAAGGAGATAAAGTGGAATAAGTTTTCCTTCAGACAGTGTCGGTTTTTCTGAAGCAATGACAGTTGGGCAGAGATTCAAGGGTAATGAAAGCTAAGCTTCAGTTTAACAAATGCTAGGCAAGTGAGAAGTCACTACCTCTGTTCCACAGAAGAGTCCTTAATTACTATATATCATTTATTTTTTTTTCTTCCACACACAACCAATTGAATCATGGACAAAACATCTTCAGATTAAATGATGAAATAAAAATTTCACATTGCACTCTCTACTGTGGTGATGTTATGATCACATTCATGTGTTTTGGACACAGAGGTGACTTCCGAGCCATCCTGTAAACATGGTGGCATTGTGCTACCTGGGAACTGCATATTCTGCTCACACACAGTATCCCTCACTCACAAAGGGCTATGCCCTTTGTAGGAAACATAAATATGATAGTGTCCAAGAGTTTTTGGTGAAATATTCATATAAAGATAAATTCAGTATGAGCTTGGTCCAAACCTATCTGTAATATGAATCTACTTGGAAAATATTTAAGCATAAGGGAAAACAAGAATTGAAGTGATAAAACTTATTCTAATATTCTTTTGAATACAATTTAAAAAAAAACAGCTGTATAGTAGGCAGATGCCAAGAAAGTAAAATAGCAATTTTAATGAATCTGTGCCTGAAATGTACTAGGTAGTTCAAATACAAGTGCATCTTCTAGTAGCATGCTCAACAGAACAGAGACTGAAGGTTTTGGAAAATAATACTAATAGGATAATAGTAATGCAAAAATGAGAGGGACTTCAAAATATCATTGTTATCTTTATTTTTGGGCATGAAACATGTTTTAAGAAAACAGTTTTAGATGTGCAAGTGAATATTATATTGAGAAGAGTAAAATATGTCTTTTAATTTTTCATTAGTGTAAGGTTCCTTTAAAATGAATTTAAGTTTCAGGATAAGATGTTGTGTGTATAAAATATCATCAATACAACACTGATGGTTACAGTTAGAATATACAAGAACCTGATAAGAATCTGTGAGAAAAAATAATTTACCTTACATTTGTTAAAAAGTTATTTAAACTTATAAATTGTTATGAATTTTCATCTTAAAATGACAATTTGAAAACTACAGGATTATTTGTGAGCAAATGAATAAAAGAAAAAATGGTAGTTTTTTAAAACTGGTAGGTCTAATAATATTTACCATTTCTCATTTTACAATGAATATTATAACTGCTTATTTTTGAGTGCCTGCTTCAGTGCCAAAAATATAGGGATACTGAATTGATCACTCTTTTTTCCTTAATAAGTAATTGTACTCTTCTGTTTGTGTTCTCATGAAAGAAAAATAAAGCATATTTATTATCTGGGTTAATATACGTGGTACATATTTTCAGAACACACAAAAATTCATGGATATTTTTACTTAAAAAAAAAAAACAACACTAGAATGTATTTGAACCAGCAATACGTGCCTCAATATTTTGTTTCCTAACCTTTACTCACACAAACTTTTTCTAAGCAGTTCAAAGGATTAATATAACATGTATAACATATGGATAATTTAGGGTTAAAAACCTCGTGGACTTTATCAATGGTGATTCAGTTAGCAATGATAACTCTTAAAGTCACCATGATCCTTAAAAGGCAGAGTTCCTTTGCTGTTAATAAAAATTTTGGGAAAAACCCACAATTTTTTGTATATTAACAATACTTGGAAATTATCAGCTAGGGAAGTATAATGATTTATAGCAAAGGGCCAGTCAACTGGTGTTGATGTGGCATACCTGAATGTTTTCTTATTTCACCATCTACTCTATTCAAAGTACACACACACATACACACACACCACACCACACACACACACACACACACACACACACAACTCTTATATGCCTTTTTTTCCTCTGTCGTGCTTTCCTTGTAAAGTTAGTATTAACATGGATAATTGATATTTCTCTGGGAATTTTTTTCTGTGTATGCTTTATTGCATACAGCTATACAAAAAATATTGTGGTTTTCTAATGAACAAGGCCTGCATTATTTAACTTTACACTACATTATTCAATAGAAACTGATTTCAAATGGAAGAAGTAGGAATAAACTACAGTTAATTTTTATAGAAGAGTTGAGGCTAAATTTTCTTAAATGTGATTTCAAACAAACTATATGGAACTGTATGGGTTCCCAAAGGGTTTTAATGAATATAAACTGTTTAACACATAATTTAAATTTAATGAATTCCAGACATTTAGAGATGGAATTCTTTGTCCAGTTTTTAAACTCCATTTATCCATGATGGTATTTTTTTTTTTTGTGTGTGTGTGTGTGTGTGTGTGTGTGTGTGTGTGTGTGTGTGTTTGTAAATTAAAATACTGTGGTCTTCATGTTAAAAATATTTACACCCTTTTTACTTACAATTTCTTTCTGTCAATCAAATCCTGTGGTCCTCATAGGTTTTCTATTTAAACACTAGTAAACCCCAAAATTCTCAAATGTATTTGCGATTTCTTAATTTGTTTGTATTCTTCCATAACCATTAAAATAATATTGCTGTTGATTCAGATTTTTCTAATATGTCATATTTTGTGCAAGATAATATTCTAAAGGCCATCCTAGTGGAGGTAACTGAAGCTCTAATAACATGGAATAGTTTTATCCTGAAGAATTTACTCATGGTTATAATTTAAGGTGTATCGGTTATAGGGCATAGAACTCATAGGATCACAGTTTTACTTTAGAGAAAAATCACATCTTAATCACTAAGTGATTAAAATGCTATGGAGAGTAGTGACAGAGTAAATATTATTAATATTTTCAAACAAAAGTGACCTCTACCTTTAAAAAGAATTTGCTGCATTGCTGTCTAATATTTAATTTTTGGAAGAAAGTATTGATAATTTAAAATGATATTCATTGAATATAATCTTTAGCTTCCAATGGTAAATGGATCATATAACAATTGGAGTATATTTTATTTATGGTCATTCTATTAAATTTTCACAAAGGGGAATACCAAATACATAGCCATATTTGGAGAGACATAATATTTTCTAAATTGTATATTAAAAACTATCAACTTAATACAAGTACGCTAGAAATAAGAAAATCTAAATCAAATTGTTTCTTGTTATCAAACTATAAGGATGGAAAAAATTGTTGTCATTTAAAAAAATTATTGTATATATGGTGTTCTGGGAGGTCTTAATTATGTGTTTACAAGTAAACAAATAGGCACAATAGTTTAGACAGCATTGTTATTTACGTTGGAATAGATTAATACGGATGATCAAGTTTATGTAACTTCCAGAAACAAATCTTTAATTATCTAGTTATCCTCCTTTTATTATCCTATCCTGTGTTGGTCACAGTGACTTAACCTTTGTTGACTTTCAAAAGTTATTGTGAGAAATGTACCTCACACCCTTTTCTCTTGATATTCCTATTGAATCCTAAGTAGCCAAAGTTTAATTGTACTTACAAACACTGACATCCTATAGGAATATTTAATGAATAGCAATTCAAAATGCAGGACTCCAATAAGGTAACTTCCCATTTCCATATTTAAAATACGTTTATATATTTTAACTTCTATAATACCTGGTAATAGAGATTCATTGTCCCTGAATTTCAAAGAGTAACATGTCAGGATTTGAAAACACTGAGAAAGTTGTTTTCTTCTATACATTATTATAATTTTAAACTGTACCATTGTTAATGAATATACTTACTTTGTTCTTATTAATAAATACTTTTAAAATATTTTATAAAATAGTTTTAGAGCTGACTAAAAGACAAAATGGCATGGACTTTTCATCCCTCTTTGAATGAAAATGAAACCAATAATATAAAATGAGATAAAGCAGAAGACAATAGACGGCTCTGTTTCCTGTCATAAAATTTAACTATATCATTTAATTACAAGTCTCTAGGTTAATAATTAGCTATCATAAATCTTAGCCACTTCCTGTTTCAAGTTTATTAGTCCATTAGTATATAACACGCAGTTTTAACTAGAATAGACATATAATGTTCAAAATAGAAGGCCTGGTAAGTGAAAATTCATCTCATTGAAACTAAGATATAACTTAGATGCTAAAACTTTGTTAAGTCAAGATTTTTTTTATTTTAACATCCAAATTAAATTAACCAAAATAATAGTGTACTGAAAAAATATGAATAAGTAAAGGGAGTTGAATAGAAATAGTATTCATTTTGATTGGTAAAAAGTCCAGTCTTTTACTTATATGTTTATATATATAAAACTGAAAATGTCACTCTGGAGTAAAAATAGCAGAAAAAAATCACTAATATTGTAAAGCTTATCTTTAAATTTCAAGAGTAATAAAAATAATACATAACTTCTATAAGTCTCTATGGCTATAAATACTGTAGCAAAGTAGCCCGAGAGAGAGAAGAGATACTACAATTAGATTTTTCTTGGGGAAGTTCTGGGGTTAATGCTAACAATTTCTCATAATATTTCTAAAGGAAAATTATTGACAAATATTTCACAGAATTACTTAAGCCTTGTGCTGTTTTGATATTTAATGGGCTTTATTGAATTGTACTGTAGAATAGCAAATATTTTAAAGATCATGTCCTTAAGAAGTTTACAATGCAATAAGGGGGAATAAATTTTCCCCATAAAAGCCTCAAATGCAATTACAACAGCAGCAACTTGTTTTAAGTCCCCTGGTGTTTAGTGTAAAGCACCAAAAATGGAAGGAAGTCTAATGATGAACAGTAAACACGGAAAGGCTCAATTCAAGAACAGAAACAGATTCAGCAATGTGGAAAATTTTTATTTGATTTCCATTTTCCAGCATCAAAAACAAAATAACCAATAATGTACTATTATCACTGGGATTCCACTCAACTCTCTGAAGAGCAGTTTTGAAGATTTCTAATATAATCCTATATATGCTGCACATATTTATTCTGCCAATCATGTTCTGTCATAGTACTCAAAGATTTTCCTGACCTTCCCCAGGTCCCACAACAAATTTTCATAGATATTTTATATGAAAGGATAAGCAGTAGTGCTGCACAGAATTTTGATCATTTTATTTCCAATGGGCTGTCCATGATAATGTCACTTTAAAATGTTATGGTGTTTCTGAGTTGGAAAATTTTTCAAAGAAGTATACAGATATAAAAAGTAAAACCCTAGTTTAAAATGACCACAGCTAATTCAAAGGGGAAAAATCAAACTTTAAACACAATTTCCTACCTTCTGGAAGCTCACGATTCTCCTTCCTCAATTTCATGTTTGACTCCTACATTCTGAAAGAATTATGAGCCTGCAGTTAGCATTATAGTTGAAATTAGTAAGTATAAAGCTTGAGTTTCACAGAAAATGTTGTGAAATTAATTAAATGTGCCCTTTTAAAATGGAATACTAACATCAAAGTTTCACTATAGAAGAGATCTCCTGGATACCTGGATAAAATGGGGGCAGGAGTAGGGGGACTTGGGGAATGGGGGAATGGGAGTGGGAAATAGAGGGAGCAGGGTGGGTGGGGGGTGGGGAGTAACAAAAGAGATATCTTGATGTGAGGGCATTTTGAGGTTAGGGAGAAACCTGGTGCTAGGGAAGTTCCTAGGGATCCACAAGGATGACACCTGCTAAGACTCCTAGCAGTAGTGGTGAGGGTGCCTAAACTGGCCTTACCCTGTAATCAGACTGATGACCACCCTAATTGTCATCATAGAACCTTCATCCAGTAACTGATAGAATCGGATGCAGTGACACACAGCCAAGCACTGGGAGGAACTCCCCGGGAGTACACCTTAATAAAGAAAGGAGGAGTTGTATGAGCAAGGGAGGAGGTTAGGTCATGATGGGGGGACCCACAAAGACAGCCTATATGATCTTACTGGAGATAATGGACTCTGTCCCAACAGTTAAGGAGCCTGAATGGAACTGACCTTAGCCCTCTATACTTGTGATAGTTGTGTTGCTTGGTCTGTTTCTAAGGCTCCTAGCAGTGAAATAAGGACATGTACCTGGCACTTAGCTGGCTTTGGGGAACTTGTTGCCTATGCTGCGTTACCTTACCCAGCCTTGATGCAGGGGGATGAACTTGGTCCTAAGTCATATTTATGTGCCATGATTTGTCCAAGCCCAAGGGAGTGCTGGCACTTTCTGAATAGAGACAGAGGAACAGATGGGGAGGGGTTAAATGAGAGTTGCGGAGGGGGGAAGTAGGATAGGAGGGAGGGGAAACTTGGTATGTAAAATAAAATAATATTAATTTGTAATGTTTTAAAAAGCAATATCCCATAAGCCTACTTTAAAAAAAGATACTTCTCAAACAGTTACAGAATGGATATAGTTAAATCACCTTCCTTCACTGTTTAGAAAAAATACATAAACAAGGTAGTTAATTTGTAAGTAGGTATTAGTCTCTATAAGTTGTGTATTACAAAAGAGAAACTTTGTACAATTTAAAAGTCAGGAAAGAAGGATTAAATATTTATTTGGATTCTGCCTGTGATTATTATAGATATATAGATAGTAAAGAACTAAATGAGCTGCTGTTTGGGATGTTTTCTTCTATTGTGTTTTGGTTTAGGTTGGTTTCATTTGGTCTGGAGTTGAGACAGGGCTTTTTATTTCAGAGTATATATTCTTATTATGGTTTCCTCTCCCCTTTACTCCTAATTATCCACCATCTCCTCTCCCATCTTGACCACAATCTTTCTGTCCTTCATTAGTAGACAAACATATGTCTAAGAAATAAAAATGAAATAAAATACAATAAAATGAGATTAAAACTAAATGAATCAAAATAGGGCAAAATAAGAATAACCAAACCTTGGGCCAGGCCTTTAAAGTGGTTTGTTTCCTCGGTGAGACATCCTTGGAAGGAACTAACTTTTTATTTGCAAGTGGTTATCAATTGGAGACCACTTTTGTGTTAGGGATGGGGGCATGTTTCCACATGTCCTCTCAGCTCTTGACCCTATCTGAGGGAGACCCATGTAGTTCCTGTGCATGAGCCATACAAATCTCTCTGAATTCATATATACATCAGCTCTGTTGTGTCTAGAAGATCATGATTCCTTAGCATCCTCTAACCCCTGTAGCTCTTATACTTTCTATGCCTTCTTGTTTGAAGAATTCCCTGAGCCTTTAAGTAGGAATTTCATGAAGACTTCTCTTTGAGGTTTATATGTTTCAAGATCTCTCATTCTCTGCAAATTCCCTGGCTGTGTGTATCTGTATTTGTTCTCATCTGGCTGAATGATGATTGAATTTATAAGCATAGCATAATGTCATTCACAGTCACTTTCTTCCATGTTCCTTTTTCAAAGCAGTAATATTTGGCATTTCCTAGATTCCTGGCCTACCCAGTCTCAGATTTATGGCTACCCAAACAGTCTTAGGTATGGGTTCCATCTCATGGAATGGGACTTAATTCAAATAAGGTTTGCATTATTTGGCTACTCCCGCAATTATTGTGCCACTACTGCATACGTGTATATTGCAAGTGGGTTACACTTGAAGATCAAAGTGCTTAATGGAGAGATTTCTCAATCATTAAAGGCTAGGCTCTGTTATGTGCTCTTTTCTTCCAGCCTGGTTCCACAGCCATGTCAGTTCCAAAATAACACACAGAGACACTGTATTAGTTGTGAAACTGTCAGCCTCTTACTAGTGTTTCTTATTGGCTAGATCTGTCTTAAATATTAACCCATAATCACTATTATATGTATTTCTACATGGTCTTACCTTACTGAGAACACCGGATTCCCATCCTCTCTACCTGAGATCACATCATAACTCTACTATGTTTCCCAGAATCCACAACCTCTCCTAGTCCCACCTATCTTGCTTTCCTATAGGCCAATATTGCTTTATTCATTAACCAATAAGAGAAACTTATTTACAGAATGGCATCTCCTATCATCTCCTCTTTTCTATTTAAAATAAAAAGAAGGGTCTTAACTTTATCATGGTAAAATATATATCAAAAAATTATCAAATAAGAACTATAGTTAAACATATTTAGTCCATTAACATTATCAGGAAGTAAAGAAAATATTCTATCATCCATCCTATCTTTGTGAGTCTAAAGTTTTACATGTAACTAATCTTGAATGCTAACTAAGGAAAACTATAACCATAACTATCTGTCTTCAACTCCATCAAAGGCCACAGAAGGGTAATATATAAACTCTAGAAATGACAGAAAAATAAAATGTAGTTTTAAAGGAACAACTCTATTTTTTCACATTTTACTAGAATGATATAGTGAAGTATAAAGAAGTCCTCAATTTCACTACCAGATATATTACTCACGGTATGAGTTTCACTATCATCCAATGTTCATACTGTTGTCCTCTTCCCGTTAAACCTTAAGGGTTTACTGTAAGAAAGCAAGGTAAGGAGATGCATAGGCCCCGTTATGTACCTCATATTGCTTTCAAATTGTTTTTATTTCTGGACAATTCTGCAAAAATCCATTAATTTAATTTTTTGATATTATAGCAAAGACTATAGATATTTTATATACTCGATAAAAGAAACCATATAAGATGATTATATTTTATTTTCATTCAGGGAATAGTTGTGGATAAAATATCTATCATTATATTTTCATACAACATAGTTTAGGCATTTTCTGTCCCTTCCCCCCCCCACTCCCAGAGCATCCACATTTCTCTATGCTCCCAATTTTATATTCGTTCTCAGTTGAGCAACCCCCCCAAAAAAAAACATATCAAAGAACCAGTAAGAAAAAGAAAAACCCAAACAAAATAATCAAAACATACAAAATTTGAATCATTTTTTGTGACACAAACTACTCCTGGATCTTGGAATTGCCCTAGAATGTGGTTGATATACCCAGTGACACTCTATTATAGAAAACTTACCTTTCCTTTCCTAGCAGGTATCAATTGAAAATTCAACCACCCCTGCTGAGTGCTATAATTTTGTCTGGTTTGAACCTGTGTAGGTCTTATGCTTGCTGCCATAGTCTCAGAGTTCATAAGTGCATGAGGCCTGCTGCTTCAGGAAGACACTGATCATTTGGATTCATTCACCATCAGCTTACTACGACCTTCCCACCTTCTCTACTACATAGATCCTTATTTGATAAATCATCACATTTAGTACTCTTTGCTCCAATTACCTGTTCTCTGCACAGTGTCCAGTTGTGGAAGTCTCTATTAATTACCATCTGATGGAAGAAGAAGCTTTTCTAAAGAGGTCTGAGTGACACACTGATATAAGGTTTTAACAGTATGCCATAATGAATCATTTTATTACTAAATTCCCATAGCAGAATGATAGTTGCAAGATTTCCCCAAGGACCATGGCCTCATTAATTGACTTTCATTTGGGTTCCACCTCATGGAGTGTCTCTTAAATTCAATCAAGCAGTAGCTGTTTATTCCCATAATATTTGTGTTATTATTGTACCAGTACATTTTACAGGCAGATTATTAAAGTAGGTTACAAGGATTGTAGCTGAGTGGTACTGACTATTATTTTTTCTCCTGTGGTAATATAGAAAGTGTCTTCCTATATCATGAACTCTAGTCAGTAGGAGTGAAGCTTCTGGTTGAGCAACACCAAATATTTCCATGTTGGATGATATAAGTGTTTGTCTTCAGTAGTAGGTAGTTGTCATCAGGTTATGGATGATAATGAATAGCATACAATAGCCTATCATGCTTAGGGGGTGCATGAGAAACTTTTGGCCACTCTACGGTATGTAAGCCATTTCTGGCATGGTGGATTTTACTTGGCAGAATGAGATATATACTTGGAACATTATATGGTGACTCCACTTAAATCCCTTTAATATATCTATATCTATCTCATATATAGAGATATGTAGATATATGAAAACTACTTTAGAAGATTCCTAAAACACACACACACACACACACACACACACACAATCATTTTGTGTTTAGATTATTTATATGCTATTATCTCTGTAATTTCCCGCTCCTGAGGATTCTCAGCATTATACATTGTCTATTGCATTCTATGATGAGAAATAAAGAGGGTGTAATACTATTTTATAAATTCAATATCATTTTCCCTCTTCTATTTCTTTGATGATTTTTTTGTTTGTTAGTATCTCATTATGTACTCTTAATGTCCTTGTAGTGGAAGTTACTATGTAGATCAAGCTATCTTTGAACCCACAATAATCTGTTTGCTGCTGCCTTCTTGGTGTGATTAAAGGCATACACCACCACATTCTGCTCACTTGTTTATAATAATTGAAGAAATATATATGTATGTATGTATGTATGTATATATATATATATATATATATATATATATATATGTGATTTTTACAAAGAGAACTTTGTTGTTTTAATGTCTCCTCTTCATATAGAAAATAAATTTATCTCTTTTGGTAAAACATCACAGTTTTTTAATTTCCCTATGATCTTATGTGTTTGATAAGCCTAATGTACAAATTCACATTTTATGACTTGTAACAAGAACATAAACCCATATCTGTTGTCTTTCATAGTGTCATACATTACTTTATCATATACACAATTTTTCTCACATCAAAAATTCACATTGTGTCATTGTGTTAATCAGATCTGGCTAGAAGCTAGAGTACTCATATCTGTCATCATAGATAAAATGAAGTTTCTTTTTAAGAAGTATATTATTTAATATCTTCTTTCCCTATTTCCATCCATCAATTGACATTTCATTATCATTCACTAATTAATTTTGGTTTCCTTGATGTAGTGCAAGGCAAAATTTGCAGACATTTACAGAAGAAAGCATTTAATTTGCCAGGAAAATAGAAATAATTCTAAAAATTCGACTCAGTATACTGTAACATTTTCCTTCATTGTTAGACATTCTTTACCATTTTATACTGATAACATGGTCACATCAGAGTAGTAGTAATGCTAGATTGAATATGGTCTGATTTTCTCTAAAATAAGATCAATATACCAGTTTTGCATTCCTTTTTACTATATTACCTTTACATATAGTCACATCACCAAATGAGTATTACCTCAATTGTGAGTTATCTCGGTATCTTCAGTCATTGTAGTGGTCAAAAATTCTTTTGTACCAAATTTTACTTTGCTTGTCCTTAAATGGACATACACCCATTCCCATTCTTCCTGATTTCTTGACATTACTCCCCCAGGGCTATAAATCTTTATATAAATTATTATTGAACTTTTGTAAAATCATCAGTGAGTCCACTATTATATTAAGAATATTTTAAGTAGCAGCCTGTATCATTTAAAATTGGATATGGAGAGTCATTTCAAGTCCCTTGAGATACTGAGATGGTGCTATCATTCATCTCACAAAACAAAAGATATCTCTTGTCCAATTTGGTCTTTATAACAGACTTGCCTTTGATCATGGAGGGCAATTTGGTTAACAAGAGGCCTTAGAATAGAAATTATGTAACCAAGATGATACTGACAAGATGATTATTTCCTTTACTTTTAATGAACAACAGAATGTTTTTATTGAATAGAGGATAATATTTTAAAGTATAGATACACTGAAATATAGCTAATTCTAGCAAACTGACACACTTCTACTGTAACTGAAAATTATCTCAGGAAATTTTCTAATATATGAAACAAGTAAATTGTGATTCCCCATGTGCACCTTACCCACTAACAAGAAGGAATGAACAATGGTGAAGATGTCTTCACCTAAAATAATACTGAAACCATATGCCATTTTGTCAATACTTCTTTAATTTTCATAATTATTTGTCATTAAAAAAGAAATAAAAATTTCTTCAGTTTAGTTTCTTGAATCAATATCCCAGGAGTTCAATATAATTTTGCCATAGTCAACACTGAGTTGACTTATAAATATAGCTTGTTGCTTAGCAGATTCAAGCAATTTTCCTCCCATCTTTTGATATTTCACTTTGCTACTAGCTCCAAATGGAGAGATTAATGAGTAATTGTTATGGATAACAGACAAAGTGTGACATTGTAGTTAGTTGTTTGTTTTCTCTGACATCATCTTTGTTTTTCTAGTCTATGCCAGTTTGTAGTCAATTTGTTAAAATATTAGCCATCACTGCTTTCATAAAAGCTATCAGAAATGAAAAAGAAAAGACTTTGATAAGATTTATAATATGCAAATTAGTAAATAGTTGATATAAAACTGGAATTTAATTTTAAATTAAGGAAGGCAACTTCCCAAAATATTTATTATAGGAAACAAAGAAGTTGCTACCCTTCAAGTAAAATTTGTGTTTCTTGCACACTCTATATAGAAAGGCTTGACTGAGTGCCTTTGAAAAGTATCTAATTCCAAGAGACAATTATGGCATTTAATGCTGTTATTGACACCAGTGAACTATTTAATTGCTGTGAGCCTCAATTTCTCTCATCTATGAAATGAAGAACAGCTACAAATATTTCATATGATTATGGAATATTTTCTGTGACAATAAATTGAGAAATTTTGAAATATTTTCTTATCTACCAGTGTTCAGTTATATCAATTCATATATCTGAATAACATTAGAATGTCTCATTTATATCTGATTTATTTTATTTCTGATTCTCTGAGTTGCATCATAGAGTGATAAGTAATTGTTATTTTTAAATTCCTTCATTTCTCATATCAAAGGGTATGTATAAGACAATCTATTATAAAGATCATTTGCTAAACTTAATTTATAAATGATAATGTTTAAAAGCTAATATTTTGCAGTATTCTAAGCAGTGAATAGAATATAAGAAATTCAGCCTAAATACAGGGAGAGGTACTTGGTCTTATGACAATTAGATATGCAATGCTTCGTTGATGCTCATGGTTAGCCTGCCCCTATGTGAACAAATATGGAGGAGTGGTGGATTGAGGGGAAGTTGAGGGGAGTTGATAGGAGGATGTGGGAGGAGAGGTGGGAGGGTAGGCTGTAGTTGGGATATAAAATGAATAAACATATTCAATAAAAAATTAGAAATAATCAAATGTCAAAATGTAGGGTATTAATATAAAATAGTTTATAATATGTTACGAGTAGGTTTTTCCCTCAGGTCTGCTCCCACCGCCTTGCCAGCCCCAAATAACACACAGAGACTCTGTATTTGATAGAAAGCTGTTGGCCTGTTACTAGTATTTCTTATTGGCTAGCTCTGTCTCAAATATTAACCAATTTATATTAATCTAGGTATTTCCACGAGCCTTATCTTACCAGAGAGAGGGGCTGGCATTCTTCTCTCTCCCTCTTCCATTTTGGAACTCCTCCCTACTACTTCCTCTCTCCTCCGAGTCCCCTAGTCCTGCCTATCTTGCTTTCCTATTGGCCAACAGTGCTTTATTCATTAACCAATATGAGAAATATATTTACAGAATGACATCTCTCATCAATAATATATATATATATATGTATGTGTGTGTGTGTGTGTGTGTGTGTGTATAAATGTTGCTAAATCAGAAGACTATAAATATGTTGGTTATTTACTTTTTATTAAATTATTTACTCCCAAAAGGATAATTTGAAATTTAGTTCTCAGAAGAAAAAAAAATTCAACAATTATTTTGTTGTGTACTCTACTATTAGGTTGTTAGGGATGGAAATTTGGACCCAGTGTCCAATTCTGTCACCTTGACCTCTTAATCTGTAGCTACCACACATAAGTGAATCTCCATACTTGTTGGCCAAGCTAGTTGTCCAGACCAACAATGCGTATTGTTAGGTTTACTACATGGAACATGGCATCCATCTGATGGCCAGATTCCAAGTGATGAGACCAGTGTTGAAAGAGATGATTCCTTCAACACCTTTTTAAGTGAGCTAGTTGCTGGCATGCATATGCTCAGGGAAGTGTTTGTATACAGGGAACCCACAGTTATTATTAAGTTCATGCTAGTACCTACCATCAGCCCCTATACATCAAATGGCTCATCACAGGCAAAAAAGATGTTGTAAATAACTATACCTATAGCCACTACATTGCTGGCAAAAAGGTTATTGACCTTGTCTTGGAGCAAATTCTCAGGATGGGAGACTAGTGCATAGGTCTTCGTAGCTTCCTGGGTTCCATAGCTTTGGTAGGGGGACTGTGTTCAAGTTCAACCTCCCTGCTGATGTAGTGACTCTGTTGATTATGGAAAGAAGTCCAAGCTTGGTTTCTCCATGTACACAGAATCTAGGTTTTCACTGCTATTGTTGAGCCCTGAAATTCCACACTCATTACCCACACCTGTACAACTCTGATTATGGCATCATATTAGACACTGATGCTATCTATGATGTCTCTCTTAGAAACCTGAATATTAAGGATTCAAACTATACTACACTCTACTATCTTTTTAGCTAGATCACTTCTTCCTTCAGATTTGAGGGGCCCTAAATGTTGATCTTACAGAATTCCAAACCATCCTGGTGTCATACCAATGAATCTACTTCCTTCTGGCCACATATAGCCATCATATAAACTGAGAAAACCAAGAAAGAGCAGCTTTCTGTAGCAGAGATCATCAATGCCTGATTTGAGCCCACCAAGCAGATGGTGGAATGTGATCCTCTTTATGTGTTCTAGAAGAACACTATGAAAATGAATTTAGTGAATGTTTTATAACATAGGTACATTTATTTTATCTCTAAAAGCATATTTATACATGCTTCATGAAAATGGTGAGTTTATCTTATTTAGCCCACAGCTATAATTTCTCCACCTCTATCTTAGCATGCTAGAGACACAAAATTAATATTAACTAAAAGAGAAAGCCATGAAAACAGTTCTCAGTTTGGCAGCCTTCTCTGAGATCCTTAAAGCTTTGAACTTTCTCAAAGTTCTCTGTAGTTTCTTTTAGAAGTGTTTTGATTTCATACTACACTAAGAATCATTGTTTTATGTCAGAATCCTCTAAACCCTGTTAAAGAAATGAAAATAAAGCTGACTGCAAGTTGTTTCATACCACTAAAAAGCCGTAAAAGAACATGTAGAAAGCACCTCCATACATGATACTTAAGTTCGAAAGATATTTGTAGAATGTATAATAAATCTATGAAAGGTCAAAATGGGAGCATACTAGACCCACCTATCCACAGTGGACCACCCTGAGTCCCCTGTCTCCCTGATCTATGAACCCCACCGCTGGTCCTCTGATGGAGCTCTAGGCCCCTGCCAGATATCCTCCTATCCACGCCGGAATATCCTGAGTCCCTGTCTGCCGGATATTTGAACCCCATTGCCAGGCCTCTGCTGGAGGCCTCTGCCAGAGACCCTCCTATCCATGCAGGACCACACTGAGTCTCCAAATGCTTGATTTTTGACCCTCATCACCGGGCATCTGCTGGAGGTGAGTCTGGGACCAGTTCCAGTTGAATTCCTCCCATATTTTCCCTGGGAACTCCCTGGATTGGTCCCAAATCTCACTGCCCCCTGTGTCCTGTCCCCAGCAAGAAAGATACACAGAGCCCCCCCCTGGTCGAACTCACCCAAGGCTACCCTCCCCCTGCCTGTTCCTTACATAGCCAACTGCCCCACTGCTCTGGTTGAGCTCTGGAACACAGGGTGGATCCAACAATCCTGCCATCTCCTGGGAACTTCCTGGAGCTGCTCTGAGCACACCAGACTTGCCTATCCACACAGGAACACCCTGAGTCTCCACCTGCATGACCTCTGACCGCCATCCTCAGGACTCTTTTGGAGGGAACTTCCTAGATCTGCTCTCAGTGCACTAGACCCACCTGTCCACATGGAACCACCCTGAGTCCCTAACTGGTCTTTGGCCCAATTGCCAGGCCCCTGCCTGAGGAGAGGCCTCCTAGGGAGCTTGAAACACACAGAGCTACAGACATCAAACTTCTGACTGGCCTAAGCCCACCAGGCGAGTAGCAGAGAGAGAGAGAGAGAGAGAGAGAGAGAGAGAGAGAGAGAGAGAGAGAGAGAGACCCTACCTGCACACATTGGAAGAAGCAATAGGAAGACAGCAATACAAGAAAACACTAAACAGGAGAAAGGCAAGCATGACACCACCAGAATCTAGGGACACTACACCAACAAGACTAGAACACACAAAGCAGATGAAGGAGAAGAGAATGACTTAAAATTATCTTCATAAAAATGGTAGAGGCCTTCAAAGTCAATGTGAGAAAATTCCTTAAAGAAATAGAAGACAAAACAAACAAAAATTGAAAGAAATAAAGAAAAACACCACACAAGAATATGCAAGAAATGAACAAATTTCTTTAGAAAAGTGCAGAAAGCCAAGAAAGAACAATCAATCAGGTGAAGGAAACAGTACAAGACTTAAAACCTGAAATAGAGACAATAAAGAAAGCACAAACTGAGGGAATGCTAAAAATAGAAAAACTGGGCAAAGGATTTGGTAATACAGATGCAAGCATAACCAACACAATGCAAGAGATGGAAGAGAGAATCTCAGGCATTGAAGATAAGCTAGAGGAAATAGATTCATCTACCAAAGGAAATAAGTACAACAAATTCTTAACACAAAACATCCAGGAAATGTGGGATACTAAGAAAAGGCCAAACCTAAGAATAATAGGCTAGAGGAAGGTGAGGAAGCCCAGCTCAAAGGTGCAGAAAACATATTCAACAAAATCATTGAAGAAAACTATCACAAACTGAAGAAGGACATGCCCATGAAAATACAAGAAGCATACCGAACACCACATAGACTGAACCAAAGAAAATAGACTCTTTGACACATAATAATCAAAACACCTAGCATACAGAATAAAGAAAATATTAAGAGCAGCGAAGGAAAAATGCCAGGTAACATATAAAGTCACACCTATCCAAATTACACCTGACTTCTCTATGGAAATTCTCAAGGCCACAAAGTCCTGGACAGATGTTCTACAAGAACTAAGAGTCCACAGATGCCTGCCCAGTCTATTCTACCCAGTAAAACTCTCAATCATGCTAGACAGAGAAAACATAGTATTTAATAACAAAGCCAAATTTTCACAATAGGCATCTATGAAATCAACTATTCAGAAAATTTTGGAAAGAAAACTCCAAACAAAAGAAGGTAACTATGCTCACAAGGACATAGGTAATAGATAATCCCTACTAAACCAGAACCCAAGGGTAAAGCAGGGCAAATATACTCACAATACAACCAATAATAACAAATCTAAAACAAACAAGCATTAACAATCAATGGTCCTTAATTTTCCTCAACATTAATGCTCTTAACTCATCTATAAAAAGACACAGGCTTACAGAATGGATACAAAGACAGAATCCATTCTTTGCTGCACACAAGAAACACACCTAAGCTTCAAAGACAGACATTACTCCAGGGTAAATGGTTAGGGGAAAGATCTTCCAAGCAAATGGAACCAAGAAGCAAGCAGGTATTACTTTCCTAATAAAAAAACGAGTTAGACTTCAAACATTAATCAATCAAAAGAGGTGAAGGTGGTCTTTTCATATTAATCACAGGAGAAATCCATCAGTACAAAGTCTCAATTGTGAACATCTATGATCACAATACAAAGGCTCCCACATTCCTAAAAGAGATGCTACAAAATCTCAAAGCTCACATAAACCTCACATACTCATATTGGGATACTTCAATACCCAACTCTCACTGCTAGACAGAACCACCAGTCAGAAACTTAACAAAGAAACAAAAGAACTAATAGAAGTTATGTCTCAACTTGGTTTAACAGACATATATAGAACATTCCATCTAAACACAAAAGAATATAACTTCTTCTTTGCTCCACATGGAAATGTCTCTAAAAATTGATACCAGAAAATGGAAAGATCTCCCATGCTCATGGATAGGTACAATAAACATAGTAAAAATGGCAGTCTTGCCAAAAGCCATCTACAGATTCAATGCAATCGCCATTAAAATCCCAGCACAATTCTTCACTGCCCTCGAAAAGACAATGATCAACTTTATATGGAAAAACAAAAGACTCAGGATAGCCAACACAACCCTGTACAACAAAGGAACTTCAGGAGGCATCACCAACCCTGGCTTTAGGCTCTACTCCAGAGTTATAGTCCTGAAAACAGCCTGGTATTAGCACAAAAATAGACAGGTAGAACAATGCAATCAAATAAAAAATCCTGACATTAACCCACCCACCTACGAACACCTGATTTTTGACAAAACAGCTAAAAATATAGAATGGGAGGATGAAAGCATCTTCAACAAATGGTGCTAGTACAACTGAATGATGGTATGCAGAAGACTGCATTGGCATGCAAAAAACGCAAGTCCAAATGGATCAAAATTCACAATATAAATCCAGCCACACTGAACCTCTTAGAAGAGAATGTGGGAGTCCTTCTTGAACAAATTGCTACAGGAAATGACTTCCTGAGCATTAGTCCAGTAGCACAGACACTGAAATCAACAATTAATAAATGGGACCTCTTCAAACTTAGAAGCTAAGACCTAATGACAGCCCTCAGAATGGGAAAAGATCTTCATGAATCCCACATCTGACAGTGGGCTTGTCTCCAAAATATACAAAGAACTCATGAAACAAGTCACCAAACACCAAATAAACCTATTAATAATGGGGTACAATACTGAAGAGAGAATTTTCAATAGATGAAATCAAAACGTCTGGAAGATGCTTAAGAAAGTGCTCAACATCCTTAGCTATCAGATAAATGCAAATCAAAACAACTCTGGATACCATCTTACTCCTGCCAGAATGGCTAAAATTAGAAAAACCAGTGACAACATATGCTGGAGAGGATGTGGAGAAAGGAAAACACTCCTCCACTGCTGGTGGGAGTGCAAACTTGTACAGCCATTTTGGAAATCAGTATGGCAGTTCCTCGGGAAAATAGGAATCATTCTATCACAGGACCCAGCAATCACCTTCTTAGGCATATACCAAATGATCCACATCCATGCAACAAAGACATCTGTTCAACTGTGTTCATAGCAGAATTGTTTGTAATAGCAAGAACCTGGAAGCAACCTAGTTGCTATTCAACTGAAGAATGGATAAAGAAGATGTAGCACATTTACACAATGGAATGCTATACTGTAGAAAAGAAAAAAAATGAAACTTTATAATTCGTAGGCAAATGGATGGAACTTGAAGAAACAATCCTGAATGAGGTAAGCCAGTCACAAAAAGACCAATATGGTATGTACTCACTCATATATGGATTTCAGAGGTAGAACAAAGGATCACCAGCCTTTAGTTCACAATGCCAGAGTCACTAGGATACAAGGAGGATCCTAAGAGATTCATACAAGCTCCCACACAAAAGGGTTAAGGGACAAGATCTCTTGAGAATATTGGGTGTTGGGGGGCAGTGAGTGGAGAGGGAGCTGGGAGAAAGAAGGGGAGTAGAGGAAAGCATATGGGACTGGGAAAATTGAGTATTGAGTCAGGGGAGGAATAGATGAGAGAAAAAGAACACACACACACACACACACACAGAGAGAGAGAGAGAGAGAGAGAGAGAGAGAGAGAGAGAGAGAGAGAGAGAGACCATAAAAGAGGGAGCCATTATAGGTTTTCTGAGAAAACTGAACCTAGAGAAATGTCCAGAGACTCACAAGACTGAACCCAAATAACAATCTGAGCAAGAATGGAAAGGCTACCATAAGTGCCCTTCTCTGATAATGAGACTGCTGACTAAATTATCCACCGTCATAGAGCCTCATAACTAAATACTGAGCCAAACTGGCATCCAGATGCAGAGAGGGAGGACAAGTCCAGGCTACAGAAACACACAGAGACAGCTGACATGATTAAGGAGGAGCTAATGGGCCCCCAGACTGAGAGCTTGGAATCCAGCTTTGGACTGACTCAGATCCCCTAAACATGGGTCTCAGTTACAAGACCTGGACATGCCAAGACATCTAGGACAGTGGAACCAGGATGTGTCTCTGGTCCACAAAAGAACTTTGGGAGCGCATTCCCCATGGAGGGATACTCCCTTTACCTAGAGGTAGGAGGGAAGGCCTAGTCCCTACTCCAAATGACTTGACAGATTTGGATGACCCCTCCTGGATGCCATCCCCCTATATATGAAGTAGGGGGCTGAGAGAGGAGGATTTTTGGGAGGTACGGGACAGTGGGAGTGATGGAAGGAGGCAGGGAGGGAATGAGGGAGTTAGGGAGGGATGAAGAGGGAGCTGGGATCGGTATGTAAATTAAAATAAAAAGTAAAAATTAAAAAAAAAATGAAAGGTCAAAATGGAAAATACATCTGAAAGTCTTTCTTTCTATTTGTTTACATTCCAAGTAGAACATAAATTATTTGTACCAATAACTATAATAATTCAGTGATTTCTAAATAACAGTATATTACATGTTTTTAACTAAGTTAGGAAAATACGCTTTCAAGAATTAACTTTTAATTCCAATATGTTTACTAGTGGTGTGTATGTCTGTTTGTGAATACATACTTATCATTTGAAGTATAAAATTTAGGTGCCTACTACTTTTTTAAGTGACTAGGTTTGTTGTATATAAAAGAAATGTATTTTTATAGAAATAAAATCACAATACTTAATGTGAATATTGTCAAAAGCATTTGTCTTTAGAATCATATCATGATATTATTACATTTTTCCATTAATACTCTCCTGACATGGAGTTAGGTAATCAGAATAGCTTAAGACGAGTAGAAAAATATTTCACAGCCCAAATATTCTACCCTTGTACATCTAGCTGACTTTCCGTATTTATTTTTGGAGATTACTTCCTCTCTTTCAAGGCTGTCATTGTCTTTTGTTTAGCTGTAAATAGCCACGGCCTTTCTGTTACTACTTTCAATAGGAACACATTCATTTGTAGACAACAAATACACTTTTCCATATGTTATTGGTTCATTGTTTTTATTGCCACAAGTATGTTTAAAATTCGGTCTAACTGCTTCACATATTTAAATGTACAATACTATAATAACTGTAGAATTGTAACTATACAATGTTATTGTGTAGCAGGTCTCTGTAAATTTTCCCTTGCATAACTTTAACTTTACACCCGGTCTGCAGCATTCCCATGATAACATTACACATAACTGCCTAGAAACTATTGTTCTACTCCACCTTTCTATTAGATTGGCTCTTGAGGATATATGGTATTAGTTGAATAATGTGGTATTTGTTCCTGTATAATTCTGTCCAGCACAAAAAGTAATTCAAATTTATCCATATTTCACATCACAGGATTCTCAATATTGAATAATATTTCATTTTATGAGCACACAATGATTTGTCCATTAGCCCATCTGTGTTAATTTTGGTGTTTCCCTATTTGTGAATAATGTTGCAATCAATGGGTGATTAATATTAGTGTCAACTTCACAGGATATAGAATCTTCCAGTAGGCAAGCCTCTGCTCATTCCTATGTGGAGTTATCTAAATATCTAGCTATTGAGTTATCCCATTATTGATGAGCCTATGCCAAGGGCTGTGGTACTATCCACCAGGGCATAGGAAACCTATCAGCAGCTGTAGCCTCAAAGAAAGCTGACTCTAATTCTCTGAGCAGATATCAAAGGCCAATAGTTTCTTAGTGAGGGTAGATGACTGCTTGCCCACTTCCCTAGTTCACACTGGAATTTTTCATGATGAGATATTATGCTGGTACTATGAAGTCAGCTCCAGCAACTGTGAGTTCATGTATGTATCAACCATGCCATGTCCTTTCAGTCAGATTAGATCCAAAGTTCCTCAGCTGGAGAGAAGACTGCTGATCACTTGCCCTAGATCATCCTGAAATTTTTAGTGGTGTGATCTAATGTGTATAGTATGAAGTTAGCTACAGCTACTATTAGTTTGTGTGTGAATCAACCATGCCATGTCCTTTTGACCAGAATAGATTCTAAAGCTGTTCCTCTATACTCTAACATATAGTTGCATTGCCTGTTTCTTTGTTTGATTTAACTATTAGCAGAATTTAAAAACATAGATGCCTTACATCCCTAAGCTTTGAAAATTTTGATTTTTCTCATACTTCTTTTTTCCTTGGATATTCTATTCTAGATTTATGCTGAATTTGATGCCATTCACTTAAATAATGCTTAATATATCTAAAACAGAGGGTGCAGATAAACCTAACCAATAGAGAAGCACTAGAGTCTGTTGTCAGCAATACTCCACAGTCTCTACAGTATATTATCATTCTAAAGTATCTGAATATTTTCATAGTCAGTTTTGTCACTTGTATTCCAACCTGTACTGTGAACTAGTCACAGAAAGTAATTTATCCCAGTTCATGTATCTGAACTTGCTATAGCTAGCAGTTATTTTAGAACAATCTTATACCATGTTAAAATAAAACACATTATAGTTTATGGTCATAGTTACATATATACACACTGACACAGTATTCTACCTTGATTTTGTTCTTTCCACAAATTTCAAATCCAAATCTGAAATGTTCTGTGAGCATCAGTTGAAGTGGTTTAAATATCTTGTTTGAGCTGATCACTCAAGCCTCATTATTGTACTTGCCATTCTTCTTTAATAGATAATTCTAAATGACCTCATCTAATTGCTCTTAGCATTTGGTCTGTTGTAGATGATTTGCTATGTAATGTCCAAAATAGTGAAGAAATATTGAGATCATGTGGTAAATTTCTTACACATTTTGGGACAGTACTACTTTGGTGGTTTAGAATATTTTTTTTTCAATTTTACTTTTGAAATTTCATCCATGTGTGTTGTACTTGAGTCACTTTCACTGCACCCTTTCACCCCTCTTTGTGTGTCCTTCCCACACTACCTCTTAAACTCATAGTATCTTCTTATTTAATTCCTATCATTTTATCATATTTACATGTGTAAATATAAATAATACATGATGAGTTCATTTAATGTTGCTCATTATTTATGTTTAGGCTTTACCACTTAGGTTTGGATTATCTATTAGGTAGTCCATCTGTTAAAAATCATGTATAAGAGAGGTTCATTATTGGACATACATTTTTATAATAAGTATATATCAGATATTTCTATACTCTGCTTTTATACAAAACTAATATTGCTCTCACTAAATAGTCTCACCTCTTCATTATGGAAATGAATCCCAGGAATATAATGAATTCATCAACAACATATATTGTTAATATATCATGTGCTATCCTCCAACTTCAACTAATTCAAGGCCTACTTTTCCAATTGTTCTCCATCCTATGTTTCTCTAATGTATCCACAACTCTAATAACTGCTGAAATCATCTTCTATATTTACTTGTGTCTCTGTCTTTTTTTCATGGCACAGTAAAAGCACCAAAGGAAGTAAAATCTTGTATGTCCCATTGTTTGGTACATAGAATATGCTTAGAAAACCTTTTGGGTTTTTGTTTTTTAACAAAATAAAATATAAAATGATAAAACAATAATCATCATCTTGATGTTGGACAAGGCAAACCAACAGAAATAAAAGATACCCAAGAGGAGCATAAGAAGCAGATAGCCCCTCATTCACACATTCTGTAGTATTGTGGTTTAACAAGGATTAGGATAAACAAATAGGCCGAATAGACGTTTATTCAGGGAGAAATAACTTATAACCTAGACAGATGAACACCAGCAAGCTCCACAGGATGATATCCACTCTGTGTCCCACCAGCAAGAGAGCATTCCCGGGCTTCTCCTCAGACTTAGTTCCACAGGTCACTTCTGCCCCTGGATCCACCCCGAAATAGGCGTGGTCAGTGCCACAGGAGACAAAGTGAATATCCCATTACACAGTAGTCCTATAAAACACTAAACTGGAAGCCATAATATACATGCAGATTACATAGTACAAACTTGGGAATCCCTGTGCATGCTGCTTCAGTCCCCATGAGTTCCTATGAGCTTTGCTCATGTTGATTTAGAGGGACTTGTTCTCCTGGGGTCCTGAATCCCTTTTGGCTCTTAACAGTGAATCTATTAATAATCACCAGAAGTTTAAGTTATAAATGTTTGAAACTTAAGTAATTAATACTTGAAAGATTCAAAGTAGTGGTTGGTTTTGTGTGTCAACCTGATACAAGCTAGAGGCATCAGAAAAAGGAGCATCAGCTGAGGAAATGCTTCTTTGATCCAGCTGTAAGGTATTTTCTCACATAGTGATCAATGGGAACCTATCCAGCCCATGATGGGTGGTGCCATCCCTTGGCTGGTGGTCCTGGATTCTATAAGAAAGCAGGCTGAACAAGCCATGGGAAGTGAGCCCATAAGCAGCTCATTTCTATGGTCTCTGAATCATCTCCTGTCTTTGGGATTATTTCTTCAGTGAGAAACAGCAATGCTAAAGTAAACCCTTTCCTCCACATATTCTTTTTGGTTGTGGTGTTTCATCACATTAATACAAATCTTAACTGAGACAAATTGGCACCAGAATAGTACAGTGTTGTTATGACAGACTTGACTAAGTTTTTGGGAGGATTGTGGAAGGATTTTGAAACTTTGGGCTAGTAAACCCATTGAGTGTTGAGGCATCAGTAAGAAATTCTGTGGGAATTTGGAAGACAAGAATATTGAATGAAGTACAGGGATGGAAGTTGGCTCGCTCAATTTCAAAGGGAAGTTTAAAAACTCTATCAGGGCTATTTGTTATTTTGAATTAATATCCTGGTGTTCTGGTTAGCTGGGGATTAAGAATCAGCTGTCATAACAAGATACCAGAACTAGTAAAGCAAAATTTTTTTTTGCTGGGACAATTGATGCTGGTCAGTTGGAGTTAAGAAATTAAAAGTGATTAAGAAGAGACCAACATCACTGAGGTGAAATCTTCTGGGAAGTGTTTCCTGAGAGCATAGAGAAACTGTGTTTCAGAGATGGTCATGGTTGTACCTCATACTGGTAGCTGGACATGGTAATGTCTAAGGGTCACCAGGTGATACTGGTTTTGAAGGGATGAAGGGGACATGGAGAGAGGCTGAGACTTGGAACTATGAAGGGCCAATGGAACACCATTGGTAAAGTTGCAGCCTCAGTAGCAGTGAATGCCCAGGACTGAAGGAAGAAGTTGAGGCTGGATGACATGAAAAGAGCCTAGGAGAGGCTACTGATGCAAGTGCATCCCATTTACAGGAAAAGACCCTGATACCAGTATGTTTTTAAGCTGCCGGTCTGGTCCCACTGTGGCGCCAGCCCCAAAAATATACACAGAGACACTGTATTAGATATAATTCTGTTGGCCAGGTACTAGTTCCTTATCAGCTAGCTCTGTCTTAATTATTAACCCATTTCTATTAATCTAAGTACTTCCATGCGGTCTTATCTTACCAGAGAGAGGGGGCCGGTAGTTCTGCTCTCCCATGTTGACTCCTCCCTCCTACTTCCTAGAATCCTCCATTTGAGATTCTTTAGTTGAGAATTCTCTGTTTAGGTCAGTACCCCATTTTTAATTGTATGTCTAGTTTCTAGAGTTCTTTATGTATTTTAGAGATTGTTATGAGTAGTTTTATCATGACCAGTCTGGTCCCACCACCTTGCCAGCCCCAAATAATATTCAGAGACACTGTATTAGATATAATTCTGTTGGCCAGTTACTAGTTTCTAATTAGCTGGCTCTTTATTAAATATTAACCCATTGATATTAATCTAAGTACTTCCACGTGGTCTTATCAGAGAGAGGGGCTAGTGGTCTTCTCTGTAGTCCTTCATCTTGAAACTCTTCACTACTTCCTCTTTCCTCCTTGTCTCCTAGTCCTGCCTATCATGCTTTCCTATTGGCCAACAGTGCTTTATTCATTAACCAGTATGAGAAACATATTTACAGAATGACATCTCCCATCAAGACCGCAGCATTTGGGAGATGCTAGTACCATGGATTGATCACCAAGAACATTAGCAGCAGTGGACTGGATCCAGTTGTAGCCTAGAAGACAAGTTGTGTTTGCTTTATGGCATAGCTGGAGAATTGAGTGGATCCAGCTATTGGATGGTTGAAATTTTGTTTTGCTTTACTTGATTGTGTCCTGTTTTATTTTTTTTCCCTCTTGAATTAGGACAGTATTTTTTCTGGAGACAACAGTTGAGACACTTGAATTTTAAACCACTTTGGATTTTTAAAGAGATTAGCTGTTTTAAAGGAACTGAAATTTTACTGTGTTTGAATTTGTAAAGACTGTTTGATTCTTGAAGTCATTTAAGATCTTAGGGATGAATAAGAAAGGAAGAGTTGTAGCTTAATAGTGATGTTTTTTTGTGTGCCTAATTGACAAAAGGTTAGTTGCATTTGGTGGTTTTGTGTGTCAAAATGACACAAGGTAGAGTGTCAGAGTGAGGAGCCTCATCTGAGGAAATGCCTCCTTGAGTTCCAGATGTAAGGTATTTTCTCAATTAGTAATCAATGAGGAAGGGCCCAGCCCATGGTGGTTGGTGCCATCCCTGGGCTGCCCTCCATGCTCTCAACATCAGCACCTGTCACAGGGAACCTACTCTGTTTGAGTTCCTTTCTTGTTTTCCTTTGATAATGTACAGTAATATGGTAGTGTAAGCCAAATGAACCCTTTCCTTCCCAACCTGCCTTTTGGACATGGTATTTTGTCACAACAATAGAAACCTTAACTAAGACAAACAATAAAGTATATCATATCAAAATCAACCAGTTGTGGTTTTATTTTTTTATAGAGGATCCTGACCTGGATACAAGGCTTTTTTTTTTTGAGACAGAGTTTCTCTGTGTAGCTTTGGAGGCTGTCCTGGACCTCGCTCTGTAGACCAGGCTGGCCTCAAACTCACAGAGATCTGCCTGCCTCTGTCTCCCTAGTGTTGGAATTAATGGTATGTGCCACCAATGCCTGGATGGATACTAGGCTTACTAGAAGAATTCTGGATTTTGGCTTAAGTTTCTGGTATTGTATCTTTCACCATGTTGGCAACATTTTACTCAAGTTATCACTTCATCACTTCAATATATGGAGTTGGACAATGTTTCAAAGCCAATGAGCTATGGGAAATTCTAATTTTCTACTTGTGGGATTTATACAATTTTATCTCTGTTATATCATCAAAATGCATTAATTATGAATTTTACAATGTGGTAATTGAAACCAACATCATTACTGAATTTATTATTTCCTTTATTGTCTTCATATTTCACTGATGGCCACTGAGAAACATTCATATGAAAATCTTACTGACTTATATAAATCTAGTCAAAGAAATTCTCTTTATGTAAAATAATATGTATTATTTCAACAATCCACCTAAAAGCAGTCTCCCTCACAATGAACTTGTACACTTAAGGTCTTATAAAATTTATGACAACATGCTTTCCTTTTGTATTAGTTTATGCTTAGGATACAATCAACTTTAATTTCCAACCGTAAAAAATAATTTGCTGTGTATACCCCGCAACTAACTTTTTTATTTGAAATATTAATTTGTATATAGAGATTTCTTTTAAAGTTTTCATTCTTATTGTTTTTGTTCATTCATGTATAATTTAATATGTTAAGATAACAGTAACTGTATAGTAAAAAGGAGAGACTATATTGTGAAAACAGAATTTTTTATATAAAAATCAGAACATTTCTTTATTTGGGTACTCATATATACATAAGTATTTGCCATTCAAAAAGTAGAAACTATATCTTTCTCTTGCTAAAATAACTTCTAAGGCTAGATATTATAATCTACCCTGCTTTTATAATTATTTTCTTGGAGCTTTGTTACCGATTTTGTGGATTGGGAAGCTGTACTTGTAGACCAGTGATCAAATTTCTGTTGATGCCAGAGGAAAAAAAAAGATAAGTAGATAATTTTGGAATCTGTACTCTATGCACTTTAGTTTTCAATAGCTTTTAAAGTAGTATGATTCATTGAGAGGTTTTTCAGGTGAGAGCTTTTGAATGCTACTGTGCTGTGCTGTAAAACTGAGGTTCATAAATCACTCTGTTTACCAAGAGACAAACATGTTAACTTTAATGCAGTTATTTTGAGAAATGGAAGTACAAATACACATTCAAGTTATTTGTTAAACATTATCCTTTACTGCTTATAAGAATGTTTATTCTTTTAGCTAGTGCATCAATTTTCCTTAAAGTGAAATATTAGACATTATATTCTGTTTTTTTTCAATGTTCCCAATGTTCCTTTAAGTGAAATATTAGACATTATATTCTGTTTTTTTTCAATGTTCCCAATGTTCCTTTATAATGAATTTTTAAATATACTGGACATACAGTGATCAATGGTATCATAAGAAATAACCAATACATATCACACAGAAACAGGAAAAATAAATACAGAATTGAATCAGTAAAAAGGTATTCTTAAGAAAAATATAAAAAGTTGTCTTACACAAGAAAAATATCTATTTTATAAAAAATGTGTATCCCACAGTTAAAGAATAAACATAAGACTACTACAAATGAATAAATTTACATCATATATAACAATAAATTATTTTTAAAGCATTTAAACATGGCTAAAATTAGAGGAAACTTTTCTTTTACTATTTTCATGATAATAGCCATTATAAAAGTCATGCGGTGGTTTCTTGTTACGATTTTGCATATCTTTAAATAAGATGAGAAATTCTTATTTTTGTAATCATTTATAAGTTGAGTAAGATAATTTCTCTTACTAATTTTTTTATTTCATAAGGAATGGGCATTAGATTGTATCAAATGTATTGTTTCATTAATTGACACCTTTATACTTTTCATTATGTTAAAACATTTTAAATATTTCTAACTTTTGAATATTGAATCAATTTTCATAGATTAAATTCCACTTAGTCTTTGCTTGTATTTTTTAATATGCTGATATTGGGATTTTGGAATTGTGTTGATGATTGTTTTTTGTTTGTATTCATGAAATAAGTATTTTTAAATTTTGCATTATTAATTTTTCTGTATATTTTTTTTATTTTTTCACGTAGCATAGAAAATATGTTTAGTGACATTTACATATGTAGTTAGGCTAAGTTTCTTGTCTTCTTCTGTATTTCTTCTTTTGAAAACAATATTTTATTTAGTATAGTTGATTAGCAGAAAGAATTATTTTTCAAATCTTGCTATGAATTCTATATACTAAACCCTTGTTTGATGTATAGATGGTAAAGATTATCTCCTATTATATATTATGTCTATTCTTTCTGGAAGTAGCTAGTTTTGCTGCATATGAGCTTTTTAATTTCAAGTTATCATATTTGTTAATTATTAGGATCATTTTCTGTTTTTATTAAGCTTCTATTCAGAAATTTTAAAAATTCAATCTATATCCTGAATATTTTTTCTCTTTAGTTTAGTATTTCCAGCTTTGTGCTAACATGTTTGATTCACTTTGAATTGATTTACTGATGTTTATGTAATATGTTCTGCAGATGGTTAACCAGTTTTGGGGGACTTTTATTAAATATTTTGTCTTTTTCCCTAAAAACGCTTGAGCAGGTTCTTATAGGCTGAGAGTGAGAATAGAGTGATCATAATGGATGACAAAAAGGAGAATGAATTGCCTCCCTGAGTCTCAGCCAGGTGTGGCCACTGCTTGTCTTTGGTAGAAAATGTTTCCAGTTATCTACCAGTTGCTAACACAAACAATTGAAATAGGTAGAATGGCAGGCTAAAAAGTCTGTGCAAAGGAGTCAAGCTGGGTCCCCAATAACATGCTGAGTTCCCAGAAAATGTAGGTACAATGACACAAAAGCCATCTGTAAGCAGGCTGCAATAGGACTGTGGGTCAGACTCAACATATTTGAGAAAAAGAAGGACAATGAAAATCAGAAATAGCACAAAATTAGGGTGATGTTTTGTTGATTATATTTATACATATGATATGCTAGTTGTAGTGTTGTTCTGAATAAAAATACTGTAACTTCATTTGAATGGGAGTTTAGGCAGTAATAACAGTGAAACATTTATTATTATGGAGAAAATTATAATGTAATTTGCTTAAATCTGTTGCATATAGAAATCATGACTATATTAACACTAAACATATGCACACACATGCACATATTTATATGTGTATATATGTGCATATGTGTGTATAGAAGATTGTAATGTATAAAATTATGATATGATGAATCATATCCTCATTTTTTATTAACTTTCAGATTATATGTTGAGGAACCCGAAGAAATGAATATCAGTTCTGAGGATCACTTCCATTCTCAAAACCATGCAGATCATACTCTCAGTAAAATGGGAAACTATTTGAAAGAGAAAAAATTGTGTGATGTCCTACTTATTGCTGGACCCCTCAAAATTCCAGCGCACCGGTAAATATCATTGTGCATACAGAACAACCAAATGGTACAAATATGAATGAGGAGAACTCTGTAAAGTCATAAATTGGATGAGGGAGAAATCATTTTTTACTTTGAAATATTGAAAAATTATTATTTACTTATCCAATACTTAATAGAGACAAAGTTGGAAATTTTGATGATGCAAATAAAATAACATGAACTTTAAAAAAAGTTCAGTCTATTTAATTGCCCTTTCTAACATCAGTACAATTTAACGAATTGTGATATTTTGTGTTTGTTTTCAGAAAGGGCCTTACTATGTCTGGCTTGGAACTTGCTATGTAGACCAGGGGGACCTAGAACTCAGAGAATATTCCTGAGATTCAGGGGATTTGAAGCCATGCATGACAATTGTGAACTTCTTGTGGAGAAAGCATACTAACAAGTTTCTCATACTTATTGGAAATACTGCATGATTAATTGTAATACTATTGACTGATACTAGAATTGATTCAACCTTTCTGTTTCTAGGTTGGTTCTCAGTGCGGTGTCTGACTATTTTGCTGCAATGTTTACTAATGATGTGCTTGAAGCCAGACAAGAAGAGGTCAGGATGGAAGGAGTAGATCCAAATGCACTTAATTCTTTGGTTCAGTATGCTTATACAGGTAACCTCTCATTGTGCATTAACTAACATTAACTCAACATTATAGTCAGTGTTATAATTATTTATGATGTATAAGTATGCAAATATACCATTTAGCAGTTTCTAAAACTGGCTTAAAAGAGACAAAATAGTAAACAAATCACTGTAATATAAAATATAAAGACCAATATTATCATGCTTAGAAAATATGACATAACATTACTTAACTCATAACATAAAGTTTCCAAGCATCATTTATATATGGGTAACAATTTAAAATTGTATAAATTTAAGGTAGTGTCATCATGTATGTACAAAATTTGAAATGATTAATATAAATTGAAATGCAATCTTTTCTTAAGTCAATAAGAAAACACTGTTACCATTCTTTTTTTTTTATTTTATATAACCAAGTCCATTTAAATAAAAACAAACATTTATAGACAATATTTGGGAATTTGGTCGTTGTTCTTCCCAAACTACTTCCTGCTGGTAAGGTGCACTGTCATTGGGGATTATAAGAAGTTTCGGAAATCCTGGCTATAGTCTGTAAGGCTGCTTTGTCCAGCTGTTTTGGATGTAGGATCACCTGGTACTATTTCAGGTGGTCTGGCTAGATCAAACCACATTAGTCTGGAAGGAATCCACATCTTTTCATTTTCTGTGGAAACAAAAATAGAAATCCTTTTCCCAAGTAACTTGTCCTTTAAGTTAAATTTTGGAGTCAAAGCATTTTTTTTTAATTTAATTTATTATTTTACATGTCGATCCCAGTTCCCTCTCCCTCCCTCCCTTCCTCCCATCCAACCTCCCTCACTCCCTTCATTCCTCCCTCCCTCCTTCCCTCCCTTTTATACTCTCTGCCCTCTCACATGCACTCTAACCACCCTCCCCTTCCATCCCCCCACCCCAACTCCATATGTAGGGGAATTTCATCCAGTAGGGATCATGTAGGTCTGATAGGTCATTTGAATTAGGGACTAGGGCTTCTCTCCTTTCTCTAGATTAAGGCAGTTATCCCTCCATGGGGGATGTGTTCGCAAAGTCCTTTTGTGCTCCAGGGATACATCCTGGCTCCACTGCCTAAGGTCCCTTAGACTGCTCAGCCCTTCTAGCTGAGACCTATATTCAGGGGGGCCTGAGTCAGTCCCATGCTGGATTCCCAGCTATCAGTCTGGTGGCCTGTTAGCTCCTCCTTGTTCAGGTAAGCTGTCTTTATGTGTTTCTGCCGCCTGGTCTTGTCCTCTCCCTCTGCATCTGAGTTCTACTTCGAAAGTGTGTCCTCTCCCTCTGCATCTGAGTTCTACTTCGAAAGTGTGTCCTCTCCCTCTGCAT
The DNA here is from genome assembly GCF_943737965.1 of Phodopus roborovskii. Lineage (NCBI taxonomy): Eukaryota > Metazoa > Chordata > Mammalia > Rodentia > Cricetidae > Phodopus > Phodopus roborovskii. The sequence goes on along the minus strand of NW_026125909.1, from coordinate 116,108 downwards.
CTGAGTTCTACTTCGAAAGTGTTTATGTATGGGTGTTTGATCCTGTTTCCAACAGGCATTAGTTGAGGGCTCCATGGAGAAGTTAGTTGTTGATCTCACTCTCCGGGAAGGGCATTTATGATAGCCTTTCCATGGAAGCTCAAATTGTTAGTCGGCAGCAGTCTTGTAGTTCTCTAGACCTTTCTTTATGTTCAATTTTATCTTCAAACCAATATTGTCTCATTCTTTTATGTTCTCTCTCTGTCTCTGTCTCTCTCTCTCTCTCTTTCCTGTCTTCTATTCCTAACCAGGCTCAATCTTCCTGGTCGCACATATTTTCCTTTCCTCCCCCTCGTTTTCTCCTACTTCTCTCTCCATTCGCTGCCCTCCTCACTTCCCCTGAGCTCTGGGGGTCTTGCCCATTACCAGTTCTGTGAGGGACTTTATATGAATCTCTTAGAATACACCTTGTATCCTAGTTCCTCTGGTGGTGTGAATTATAGGCTCGTGATCTTTTGATATAGGTCTAAAATCCATATATGAGTGAGTACATACTGTGTTCCTCTTTTTGTGACTGGGTTACCTCATTCAGGATGGTTTCTTCAAGTGCCATCCACTTGCCTGCGAATTTCAAGATACCATTATTTTTTCTGCAGAGTAGTATTCCATTGTGTAGATGTGCCACATCTTCATTAACCATTCTTCATTTGAGGGGCATCTAGGTTGCTTCCAGGTTCTTGCTATTACAAATAGTGCTGCTATGAACATAGTTGAACATATGTCTTTGTTGCATGGATATGAATCCTTTGGGTATACGCCTAAGAGGGGAATTTCCGGGTCCTGTGGTAAACTAATTCCCATTTTCCTGAGGAACCACCATACTGATCTCCAAAATGGCTGTATGAGTTTGCACTCCCACCACCATTCTTTAAGATATTCACTATTCATTTGCTACAGTTATTTTGTATAATCTTGTCTGATAGCTTTTTTCCTCATTATTTGTGTGTACACAAAGACTCCTTTGTATTTCTCAGTCTTAAACCACATACCTAGAGAAGCTAGTGAACATTAAATCGTATACAATGCCATATAAAGGGCAAAAATATTTAGTTAAAATGTCTGTGTCTTATTTCATGTTATGTATACTTTTTCTTTATTAAATAACCATTTAGGTGTCCTGCAACTGAGAGAAGACACCATTGAAAATTTGCTGGCTGCAGCATGTCTCTTACAGCTGACTCAGGTCATTGATGTCTGCTGTAATTTCCTCATAAAGCAACTTCATCCGTCAAACTGCCTAGGGATTCGTTCATTTGGAGATGCCCAGGGCTGTGTGGAGCTCCAGAATGTGGCACATAAGTACACTATGGTAAAACCTATTGTAATAATATGTATGTTCTTTGATAAATCCAAAATCCTATATAAATACACATAGTTTTTAGGTAACTTGTACATAATACATATTTTTAAAACTTTTGTTCAGTTGAATAATACTCAAAATTTTCATTTTAGAATTTAAACCTCTTAACACCAGAAAATTAAAATAGTTTTTATTATTAAATTGAACAACTCTATTTCCAATTGAATCTATAGACTTAAAAACATTACCTCTATGACTTTGGAATAATTAGCAGTTTATTTTCTAAAACTGTACAAATTAGGATTTCTGTTAAAATTATATACTGCTCAATTTATGAAAATTCTACAACGGTGGATACAACTCAGTTTGCAGATTGCTTGCTTAGCATGCACGACATTGTGAGTGTAAACACAGGTCTTTCATACTGGGCATGGTGGCTAATATCTATATTCTAGCCTATATTCTAGAGGTAGGAGGATCAGGGGTTCTATGTCATCCTCTACTCTGTAAAGAGCCTGAGGCCAGGCTTTGACACAAGAGACTCTGTCTCAGAAAAGTGAGGAAAAGAAAAGAAAGTGCAAATAAGAACAGATCATCAATTTTAGTAACTCAAATAATTTTATGTAACTGCTTTTATGTACTAGAAATATCTTGTATCTTTAAAAACAATGTTCAGTTCACACATTGAACTTTAAAAATCCCTCTACCAAACTATCAAGTAAACATATCAGTAGATCCTACTTATTTAGAATTATACATCATATACTATCTTTATTTAATTGGATACCAATAAAATGAAATACAGAATATAAAGAGGCAAAGAAAACTGGACAATAGATATAAAGTAAAATTTTTCCAATAGTCAATAATACTTCTTCAATACAAAGAAAATGAACAATCTAACCTCTAAAGCAGTAGATTACAGGATAGATGGATCTCTTTGAAACTTTGTCAAAAGATACATACTTTGAACAAATTAAATTGCTCCGGTCACTTGAGGTTTTAAATAGAGGCAATTGCATACTAATGAACAAAAGACAACTAAATGTAAAAGTAGTCAGTATAAAAACAGGTTTTAAGACAAATACATACATATATATTTATGTACACATAACCCTTTTCTAAAAATTAGCACAAAGAATATGAATTACCTAAGATTCTGTATGATCTTCTTCCTTTTTCTCCACCCCCACCAGCTCATTATTCAGAATTTGAAGTTTCAGATATAATCTTGAAACAATAACTCTATGTGGAGAATTACATTATCATAGATTGGTGCTTTACAACGTGTTACTTAGTCATGCTATTTATATTCTTGTGTCCTAAATATGGATGACATGCAATCTAAAAGAACAGCAGTTATGTAGTTCAAAGGTTAATCTTACCATAAAACCCTTACCATAAAAACCATGAAAACTTCCTATTAAATTGCTTAAATTCTTGAACTAAGTATTAACAGTTTCCTGTCTGGTATCTTACCTTGCAGACAAAATACACTCTTTGAATTATTTTTGTTGCTCAAAATGAACTTTTCCTCCTCTTTGCATTGTGCTATCCAAACTGAGTGCCAAAGCAGGATGTCCATAAAAATGCAATAGAGCCTTGTCCTGTAACATAACACCATTTCCAATATTATTAGTATCTTTTCTGAATACAATACAATTAGAAAACATAAATTTTATAATATTTTTATAAGTCTATATTAATAGGATTAGAATGTAAATAATTACATTCTAAGAATGATGTTAGACAAATTAGGTATTCAATTATTGTGTCTACCTAATATTATCAAATATCTCATATTCTAAGAGACTGTAGCTTTGCTGGACCTCAAAACCACTTAACAGTACACTTTGCAGTCACTTAAGACTGTGGCCCAATTGTGTATTCAATTTGTTTTTAAGAGAATAAGTCTAAGGGACCTCAGACAGTGGAACCAGAATATATTCCTGGTGCACAAATCGACCTTGCAGACACATCCCCCATGGAGGGATACTGCCTTAACCTAGAGACAGGAGAGAAGCCCTAGTCCCTACTTCACATGACCTGTCAGATCTACATGACCCCACCTGGATGGTATTGCCCTACATGTGGAATTGGGGTGAGGGCAGGGGAGGGGAGGGTGGTCAGGGTCAGGGTGCATGTGAGGGGGCAGAGAGGGTAAGAGGGAGGGAGAGGGAACTGGGATGGACATGTAAAATAAAAAATAAATAAATAAATAAAAAAGAGAATAATGTGAAAAACAACATTAATTCCTTTGGATTTCCAACATAATCAAATTTCACAGTCTAAGACAATGGATTCATACCTACAATTTGAAATTATATACTCTTCCATGGCCTTAACCTAGACTATTCATGCATACCATTTGCTGAATGCAGCAACCACAGAACTGAAAGCAATTTCCTAAAATCTAACAATGTTTGAAAACAGTGGATATTTGTTGATAAACACATATGTTTGTTGCCTGGATCAGTAGGGATTTAATATCCTATAAAACTCTGTTAAAGATTTCTGGAAAGTACACCATTCCTCCTCCATGTGATGTTTTCTATGATGTAAAATAAATACACAGCTAAGTTCTTTGTCAGTAACAGACACAGAGACTCACATTGACAAACACAGAAGGACAAACACAGATACATATTCAGGAACAGATTCATACTCATACAGCAGACAGAAAGGAACACTCTGGGAACATTAAGTAGAGAGTTCAAATCTGGACTCACTTTTAGTTAAATGAATCCAAAGGAAGTGCTTTTGTTTCTTTCATTAATGAGGCACTAATGAACTGCAGGTGACTCCGAGTTAATCAGTAATGCAGGAAATTATAGTTGAGTTGGTAGAATAAGGAAAGCAGCTTGCCCATCCTGATTTGGGTGGTTTTCATTCAAAACCACCCTTACATGCATACTGCAAGCTGACACAAATAAAACTCTATCTCAATCATATAAATACTCATAATATAATTGACAACACATTTATTTTATAAAAGGTATATGTAATTAGGTACAGGTCGGTAATGATTAACTAAAAGCAAGAAAAAAGAATTTTGGGGGAGGTTGCCTATAAAAAAATGTACATTATATTCGAAATAATTTCCAATTAAACAATTTCAGTTACTTGTCTACAGTACAAAGTTCCACGGTAGCATGCACAGATGTTTGAGCATAGTACATACACTTTTTTGTTTGTTTGTTTTTCAAGACAGGGTTTCTTTGTGTAGCTTTGGAGCTGCTCCTGGAATTTTCTCTGTAGACCAGTCTGGCCTTGAACTTACAGAGATCCACATGCCTCTGCCTTCTGAGTGCTGGGATTAAATGCATGTACTACCATCAACTGGCTAATACATATAATTTTATTTACATGAATATATGCTGCTCATCATTTTTAATATTCTTTTGAAGCAACAACTCTGAAGTGATAATAATTGGACCACAAAGTATAATTTATGCTTATATGATACATATCATGTCAACAATTTCTTATCATTAAATTAACTCTCAATAGAGGCATTTTAAATAAACTTCTCTATGATCTACATTGGCACTGAGTAAGTTTATACAATGAAATTCTCTGTCTCTGGCTTCCAATTTTTACTTCAGTAATAAATACAGCTTCATACTTAACACCTGGTAACAGTGACAGTTAATCATATACTTAATTTTTTATTGTTTAAATTATCATTTACATAAATACTTTATCACCTAGAAAAGACAATTGTGTAATTGAGCAAAATATAGTAAACTTCATTTCAGATGTTAATGTTTGAGTTCAGAATTATCAGTGAATTATATAGGATATCTAATAATGGGTACTGCCTGTTTCTCATTAGAGTAAGTCCATCTCCTCATAAGATCCCATAATGATGATTTAACATTTGCATCATTATTTACAAATTTATGAAACAGCATTGCAATGTTTACTGTAAATGTGAGGAATGTTAGCCAAAATGGTCGGCTACAAGAACATAATTTTGTCTCAACTGATTGACTTAATCACAAAAGTGTTCATTGTGGCGTCCCATTTGGGAATTTGTGGCATCATTGATTCCTTATGGAATTATCAGCCTTGTATTTTACTTTATGGGAATTTTGCTACTTATTCTCCTGTTGCTAATGCCTAAACTAGGAGTAGAGATGATGTAATGATTTGGCTTAGTCAAAGACCCCAAATAGTTAGAATCTGTACTAAAATTCCCCAAGAATATCTGTTTTGTATGCAACTCAAATTACAAAGTAAATATTTAATTCTGTTTCAAGAGTATAATACTTAAAGTTTGAAATATTCTACCTCATAAATATTTGAAATAACCTGTATTAATAATATGTATTTAAGAGTACATGTAGAGTGGGGGGATGGAAGGGAATTGAGGTTGGGCGGGCATGGGAGTATGGAGGAGAGGGAACTGGGATAAATATGTAAAATAAGAAAAAAAAATAAAATAAAAAAGGAAAAAAAAAAAAAGAACTAGAGATCATCATCGCAGTGTTTTGGAGAAAAATTGAAACAGCTACTTGTACTTTGATTCCAGATGAAATGTATGGCAATTACCAATGGAAACTTGAAATAAGACACATTAAAATGTGTGGTATGATCTTTGTTGAAGTTAACAAAATAAAATGCTATGTACTTTTATTTTACTAAGGAGATTCTCAGCAACTATATAAATTTATGTTGTTTCTTTTGTAGGAACATTTCATTGATGTAGTGAAGAACCAAGAATTTCTTCTGCTCCCAGCTAATGAAATCTCCAAACTTCTGTGTAGTGATGATATTAATGTCCCTGATGAAGAAACAATTTTCCATGCTCTTATGCAGTGGGTAGGTCATGATGCTCAGAATAGGCAACGAGATCTGGCAAAGCTGCTTTCTTATATCAGACTGCCATTACTTTCACCACAGGTATGGAAATTTATTAAGGTAAATGTAAATTAGACTTCTAAATTACCACTAGGTAGAAGGCCAGTCCTTTTTCATTCATTTTTTTTTCAGAGAATGTATAATGATGTTGTGTATAGGATTCACTTTCTAGAACAATGTATTTTTCAATGAAAGTTATTAGTAAAGAAGAAAAAGAAATGTAGCTTAAAAGAATAACCTTCAGATGATTCCGAACATCATACTATCCATCCCTTTCAGTTTCCTTCCTTGCCAAATATCAAAACAAGCAAGGAAAACGACTGAGACTCCTTTTATGATTCCACTTACCTTCTAAGCAAAGTGGTAATAATCAAGATAGCAGCTTCATGTAGGTGGATTTAGGAGGAGTCAGATACAGGACAATACCTATAAATATACCTATAAATGTGGGAAATTATCTCCTGTAATTGAAAGAAAGCTCCTGTCCTTTCAGATGTACTCATAATGATATTCTCATCATACATACTGAACTAAAGGATTATAGCAAAGATGTTTCTAAAAATAAATGTCCTTAGTTAAGACCCAATATTGGCTAAAATGTTGTTCAATTTTAACATGAAATTTCACTCAAATGCAGTGTAGCACCGTTGTATAATGGAAATATTGGCAATAAGAACAGTGCATCTGTTGTAAACTTATCTACATTAAATATGATTTGTATAATACAGAGAAGCACATTTCTCATATGAATTTCTTATGTATTGAATCTGGCTAAAGTGCCACAAAACATTTATTTTGGAAAGAAAAGAGCTATTTTAAAATTAATACATTTCATAAATCTTAATATTGTAAAACAAGTGCTAACATATTGGTAAATTCTCTCTTAATTTTCAGCTGTTATTTATAAGTGTTACTATATATACATATATATATACATATGTATATATAGTAAAGACAAGAAATAGGCCAAATTTGTTTTCTAAGGTGCTGTTTCTCCCATTCTAAATGGAGAAAAAAATAATTGCCTGACATTTTTTATTTTTTAATTTGCATACAATGTAATCAAGGCTCTCCTAATGACATTTTATATCCATCTATTATACTTTGTTTATATTCATCTTCCTGGCACCTCCCATGTCACCCTCCTAACTTTATTTTATTCCCCCACAAATAGACATGCCATGAAAGTAAAAGGGATATACCCATGAGAACACACAAATATAACTGACTATAGATTTTGTATAAGAGTGGGAAAAGTGATATTTGTCTTCCTGAACACCCTCCATTATCTTGCAAATGGTATTTACTAGTTCTTCTTTATGACTGAATGAAACAGTGTTTTCTTTCATCCAGTCATCTGTTGGTGATCATCTAGGTTTATTCCATATCTTAGAAATTTTGAATAGTGTTACAACAATCATGGGTGAGCAGGTAACTATCTATGTATAATGTTGAATTACATTTCTTTAGATATATTACTGGGATGATGTAGCTAAATTATACAGCAGCTTTATTCTATATTTTTGAGGAAACTTCATAATAATTTCTTTTTATTAGATTACTTTTGAGACAGCAGTGTGAAAAGGTTCCCTCCTCTTTACATCATCCAAATATGTTATTTAGGGGAACATTTTAAATTTTGAATTTTAAATCTTTTAAAAATTTTTCTTACAGGTATATATTGATGATGTCCATACAGACTGCAGTGAGATGGAATTTCAGTGTGGTCTTAGTTTGTGTGTCCTTGATTACTAAGCTTACTAAGCATGTTGAAAGTTGTATTCATATGTTGACTGTCCATTTGTGTCTTTTAGTTTGAGAATTACAGTTTTTAATTTATTTTATCTTTTATTGATTGGACAATATGTGTTTTGGTATTTAAAGTTTTTTCTTATTTTTTTTTGTAGATTTTAGATATTAACCCTTGTTTCTCAGTTTCAGTTGTTCTGTTAATATCCCTGATCCATTTAGAATTGATTGGTTCAATTTAAGAGGCAGAAATTTATACTCACTCTTAAACATGTGGATATCTAATTTTTCTCCCTCCGTGTGCTATAAAGAAAATCTTTGCCAATGATATTTTTTATCAAAAGTTAGGCTGTAGGTGTAGTTTATTAGTCAGTTCTCTATGGTGTTCCATTACTCTACCACATGTGTCCCTCCCTCTGTGTTACTCTGTTTCTCTCTCTCTCTCTCTCTCTCTCTCTCTCTCTCTCTCTCTCTCTCTCTCTCTGTGTGTGTGTGTGTGTGTGTGTGTGTGTGTGTGTGTGTGTGTTCATGTGCAGGTATATTCTTGTGCCAGAATCATGTTTATTTTGTTAAATGGTTCTGTACTACTATTTGTAATTGAATGTTATAATACCCATAGCATTTTCCCTTAGCATTTCTTTGGGTGTTTGTGGTATTTTATGTTTCCATATAAGTTTTAGGATAATTCACTCTATTTCTATATACAATGAAAACTGTTGTCATTTTGTTTGGGATGGCAATGAATCTGTACATTGCAATCATTAATATATACTTTCTTATAGTATGAATTACCTCATTCACTTCTTTAGAATTTTCCTGGTAGAACACTTTGTCCTCCTTGAATAGGTTTATTCCTAGGTACTCTATTTTTGTAGTTATTATGAATGGAATGTTTTCCTCAGCACAATTGTTTTTGACATTCAAAAAATCTACTAATATTTCTATATCAAATGTATATCTTGTTAATTCTCTGAAAATGTTCATCACATCTTAGATTTTTGTAGTCAAGTCCGTAGAGTCTTTTAATACATAGTCATAAGCATGTAGAAATAATTGAAATTCTTTTCCTGTTTGAATCATGATTGTATTTTTGCCTTATTCATTTAGCTTATAGTTCAGTTTATTGAATAGGAGTGAAAAGAGTGGCCACATTTGTCTCCCCTTGTTTTAAAGTAAATGTTTTAGTCTCTTACCATTTAATAACTGCCTAAATAATGCAGTTTTACAGTATTCTGCATGTTTCATTGCTCTATAGATGTATGTCTGTGTGTGTGTGTCCACATGCACAAATTTTTGTGACTCTACCATGCTTATTTTGTTCAATGGTTCTGTTTTACCATATGAAATTGAATATTAGGATATTTAAAGAAATATATGAATTTACCTTACATATTCTTTATCATATTGAAGTGTGTTCCTTCTTCTTTAAATTTCTGTAGGGCTTTTTATCCTGAAGTGATGTTGAAGTACATTGAAGGCTTTTGTTTCTGTTTGTACATCTATTAAAATTATCTTATGGCTTCTATGCCTGAGACTATTAATGTACACATTTGTTGATATACAATTGTTATACCTTTCTCACATATCTGAAATGAAACATTTGATAATATTATGTGACAGTTTTCATGTATTAATCAAGTCCATTTGCATGTAATTTATTGAGAAATTTTGTGTGTAATTTCACAAGGGAAATTCGTTTAAATTATTCTATTTTTTTTTTTGTGTGTGTGTGTGCCCCTCTCTGATTTTAGGTTCAGGATAATGTTAGCTACTTTTGGTATGTTTTTTTTGCAGAATTCCATGTCTTTCTGCTTTATTGTACGGTCTGAGAGATATTTATGCTAATTCTTCTTTAAAGAGCTTGAAGAATTCATCAGTAAATCTTTCCAGTCTTATCTTTTTCTTTGTTAGGATAATTTGATTATGATTGAATCTTTTGGCTATTTTTATGCTAATGCTATTGTTAATACTTGTCATAACCTCTGAATTACATTTGAGTAGTTTGTATTTGTCTAAGAATTTATCCATTTTTGTAGATTTCCCAGAAGCTTTCAAGTAAATATTTTGAAATTATTCACTAATGAAAGTCTGGTTTAATCTGTCATGTAGTATTTTTTTTCACCTGTATTCTTGGTAAATTTGGCCCTTATCATTGTTTTTTTCATTGATTCTTCCTAATGTTCTTCCAGTCTCCACTATGTTATTTTCTTCAATAATTTTTGTTCTTTCTGTCTATTAATGTTGAGTTTAGTGTGTTATTAATATTTTTATGGTATCAAAGTACATTGTTAAGTTATCTGTATTATCTGTTTTTTGTTTTAAATGGAAGCATTAATATCCTATTTGAACTTCTTTGCTATCACATAGTTTCTAATAATTTCTTTTGTTAAGCTATGAAACTACATACATTCTCTGAGAACACATGCATATGCCATAACATAATATCAACTGCCTCCTTGAGGAGTCTATTGTTTATTCAGAAGGCAATACCTTAGTAATATCTAAATATAGCTATTCATATATGTATATGTATATGTATATGTATATGTATATGTATATGTATATGTATATGTATATGCATACACACATAGATATATAACGTTGCCCTCAAGATCTAAATAAAGATAGGATAGCTATCTTTCAAATGCAGCATTTGAAGAAAATTTATTTTTGTGTGAACATGAGAATCTAGGCAACCTATTGGATTGTATAATTTAATGATCTATAAACTGGCAAGATATTTTCTATGAACTTGTTAGCATCTAAATTCTTAGGCCCTACCCTGACCAGCCAAATCACTGTCTGAAATGAAGCTTAATAATATATACCTTAACCTGTGCATAAAATTTTTTTAGACATGCAAAAACATGAGAAGCAGTTGTGATTCCAAAGCTCTTAAATTTACAGTTCTTTATGTGTTTTTAATTTTTTCTGCATGTATTAAACATTTATTACAATGAAGGGATGTGTAATGTCTCATCACACAATTTTTGTTTTCTCAACTTCAATAATGCTCTATGCCTAAAATATTTTTAATCTGAAAATTTCCTGATAATGTTAATAACAGGCAATGATATGGGTTTGTAGGCATTCTAAGACAATTTTATACATTCTGAGCAAACACTACAGCAATAACGCATATGGAGATGATAAATCTATAAAGTATTTTTAGAGCAAAGTTGTATAGCTTAGTCTTTAAACCTATTTCAAAGACCATTTTAAAGAGATGCCTGCAGTTTTATCAGGCAAATCAAAATATTAATTCACCAGAGAATTACAAGTTGAAATAAAACAAAACTAAAGTTAACCAGAAAAAGAAGTAAATGTTAGCCGGGCATTGGTGGTGAATGCCTTTAATCCCAGCACTCAGGAGGCAGAGGCAGGCAGACCTCTGTGAGTTAGAGGCCAGCTTGGTCTACAAGAGCCAGTTCCATGATAGTCTCCAAAAGCCACAGAGAAACCCCATCTTGAAAAACCAAAAAGGGGGAAAAAAGGAAATGTTATAGAAATCTTATGGAAAGAGATTAGCAATTTTACTCCAGCAAACTTGTTTGGTATTTCTTTTGATGTACTATGCCAGTGTGAATCCAAAAGTTAAAAGAAATGAATAGAGAATAATGTGTGTCAGCATTCTGAAATGTGCCCATGAGATTTCATCAGTTCTTCATCTTGAGAGCAATATTTTACCTATATTTCATCATTATTATTTAGGATCTAAATTGCATCAGGTAATGACAGTAGCACTCATTTTGATGGTCTTTACTAGTAAGTAGTTACTCCCATATGTACATCAGCTCACTTTAAAAATCATTTGCTTACAGAATAATACTGGTATGTATTGTTAAAGATACAGTACAAAGTTAGGGGATAGTATCTTAACAGAGCATGTTTCCATGACATCTCTGATAGCTCAAATATACAAAATTATAAACTGCTTGCATTAGCCACAAGCAGTAGATGAATATACTCAAATTTGTGTGGCTACAGCTAGTCACTTTGATTAATTTTAAAATTCGTTTTATGTGTCTTTTTCCATACTTAGTCTTTCATGTTGTAAATATAAACCATGCTCTTTCTGATGTTGGACTCCTGATAAATGTTCCGTGCATCATTACTTTCCAGTTACTTGCAGATCTGGAAAACAGTTCAATGTTTACTGATGATCTGGAGTGTCAGAAGCTGTTAATGGAAGCTATGAAGTATCATCTCTTGCCTGAGAGAAGATCCATGTTGCAAAGCCCTCGCACAAAACCTAGAAAGTCAACTGTGGGGGCACTTTATGCTGTGGGAGGTATGGATGCTGCTAAAGGTAAAAGCAACACATTAATTAATTGGGAAAATATCTCCATTTGAAAAAGAAGAGATATTTCTAACAACCTCCACTTTGTGAGGATGCTATTAAATCCTTGTTAAAGTAAGTGTATCTGAATATGATTTTCATAAAAAGGGTAGTGTGTATGATTTTGGTACCAAATTTTCCTCCTTATCTTTTGGATCATAAAGTGTTAATTGCATCTTTTGGATCATAAAGTGTTAATTGCTACCGATTTAATTCTTAGCAGGGATTTTACTTTATGAACACAATTCTAGGTTTGAACATTCAGTTTTCCCTGTCAATTTTTTTTTCAGAAAAAATTTATCTATCTATTTTTGAAATAGAAAAATGCATCTAAATGTATTTTTGAACAAATGTAATAATGAAGTCTAGCTATTGCTCTCAAATCTGCTACATGCTTAAAGACTAATTATAAAAATACTGACATTCTGACAAAAAGATCATCAATTCAAATTTGCAATAAAATCTTAACTTTTTTATAAATAATTATTCTGTGAAATTAAAGAAGCACTTTCTGAAGGTATTATCCTTCCCCTTCTTGAACATAGTTTTATCGATGTCTTTCCTAGTTGCATGACACTTTTACATTTTAACAATGCTTTTGGTTAAAATAACAAAGCAAATATTTTTATTATATTACATGCAAGGGTATTTTGCTTTCATACATGTTTGTGAATAATATGCTTTATGGTATTCATGAGTACAGCTTGCAGTAGACTAGAAGAGACATCACATCCCTTGGAATGGAGTTACAGGTGGTTTTGAGCCATCATGTGGGTGTTGGGTCCTGTAAAAGGGCAGCTGGTGCTCTTGCTAGGTGAACCATCTCTTCAAATTGAAGCAAGTATTTTATTACTGAGAGCTTGTGAAGAAAATAAGCATACTGATAAATTATAAGCTGAAATTTCATTTGACAGCTTGGCAAAAAGACCTAGTAACAACCTAGTATTTCCTTTGGAAATTGGAATAGAACATACGATATATGCCAATTAATTATAAAGCTTGTTCACTTGGTGAATTTTCTATTATTGTAACAGAGTATCTGAGGTGGGAAATTTGAAATGATAAAAATTTATGAGCTGGAAGGACAAAAAAGAAAGAAAGCAAAGAACATAGAGGGGAAATTTGGCTGATTTTTATTAGTGTCCATTAATATTAATTGTAGAATACAGTGGTTTCATTATGACAATTTCATATGTACATATTATATAGGACTTTTATTGTTATTTTCTCCCTCTATTATCTTTCTTCATCTTTTAATTTTTGCTTGATTATAGCCTGCTTTCATGCTCACAGAGCATTGTGAGACCAAAATTAGTCCATTGTGAGAGTAATTATTCATCATCTTAGCAGTTTTTTTAAATCAAATACCTTAAACATTATCACATTATAGACTATATTTAATACATAAATTCTAGAAAATATATATCAAATTTAACACCTCTAAAAATGAGAATGTCAATGAAATTATTTCCAAATTGTGAAACTATTTGATAACTAGTGTTCTTCAGAAGATAAAATTAATCATAATTAATTTCAGGTTTGACTAGTTGGTGTTTTATTGCTTTTATATTGTCTTGTTTTTTTTTCCATTTTGGTTCAGCTTTTGCTTCCATAGATTAGGCCAACCTAAAAGATAATGTCACTCCACCTGCATCAGTCTCTCAAGTGCTGGCATTACAGACATGAGACATTATACCTAACTTTATTTAACCAAATAGAGTAACTTTAACTACTTCTTGGTACTTAATTTAAAAGCTAAAGGTACTATTATAAAACATAACTGCAATTAGTAATTATCATTCTTTGTGATTTTTTCTTCACGTACTAAAATATTAAGACCAAGTACTTTATAGACCCTTTGGAAAACACTTTATAAGTCTGACAATAATACTACAAGAGAGCTTCTATTACTTCTACTTTGGGGAATTTAAGATTACATAATCTGGAAATGCTATTCAATATATTCTCCCTATTCTCCCTTGTTTTCTCCATCTATACCCTCTTATGCACCCCCTCCCTATCTTCTCCAAATTCATGGCTTTTTTCATCAACTGTTACTGCATGCATGTATGTTTTTGCGTACACACACATATTGCTAAGTATAACCTGTTGAGTCCAAAAATAAATAAAAAAATGACTAATCTGTTGAGTCCAAAAAATAAATAAAAAAGACTATGATCATTTATATATATGGTCACTATTCTAGAAGGGATAGTAGCAAAATCCTCCCTACTCTTTGTGGTCTCAGGTTCTTGAAAAACCAGAGTTTTCAAAAATAATAAAACAGTAAAGAATTAGGTACAAAAATCTAAGTGTTAAGCACAAAACATGTGAAGGGTAGCATCTGCTTATAAAAATCAATATTATGTTGAAAAAGTGTTTACCAGTACAGTTTTTATTCACAGTGACCTATATGCCTTTTTATAATATATTGTTTCAGATACCTTAAAGATGTCTTTTGAAATTTCACCTATTATTGTCTAGTATTATAGTACTCTGTTATTTAATTTTGGCTCTGTATCAGGCAGTAAATACAAAATTACAACTAAATACAGATATCACACAAATGTCTGAAGCTAACTTTAATGACTACTGTATATCATAAAAGAACCCTCAGAAAGCTGATCAAGATCTGAATCAAATTTTAAAATTCAAATAGTTGAATTATCAGTGAAGGTGAGCAGGAACTGAGAAAGTCTTTAAAGTTTATGATACAGACCTTCTTACTAGTCACACCATTTGTGATTGAAGTAAGGACGTTTAAAAATATAAACCTTACCTTCTGTAGCTAGCCTAATGTCCTGAAAAACTAATCCTACACAAAGTATTTATCTATATATTTCAAGTTCATTTTTTTGTGATAGCTTACTAAAGTAGCCTTGTGGTGTATGTTAACCTATTACATTTCCATTTGTCACTATATTTTCTTAATAATTATCATAGCTCAATTTTGAATTCTATCTAAAATGACTATGATAATTTTCACTGATTACAAAGAAAAATAAAATAAATCAGAAGAATGAAAAACATTTGTGAAAATTGTAATAATTAAACAAACAAAAAAATTCACAAAAAACTGGATTTGCAATCATATAGCAATTTGTATGTATTTCAATTCTAACTGTGTCATCTAACAATGTATAGTCCAGAAAAGATGACCAAAATGAAAATAAATTAGTTATGAATACAATATATGCTCTGCCTAAGTTTTGCCTTTATATTTGCCCCAAGACTATAGCCTTACAACTGTCAGTGACAATGGAGATGTTAAGTTCATTTTCATTGTTTTAATGAAGTATTTTTCCCACAAATCTACCAGTAAAGAACATGTGGGAAGTGTTTTGCTTGTCCCTGTGTTAAAATATAGAAGTGAATAAGAATCCAACCAACTTTCATTTTTTATTAGAAGCCTAGCCATTTTGAAAAATCAGCCTTAACTGAAAACACTCAGCGGCAATTTTGAGTGAGTGACAAATTGCATTATTTACTGAAGTGAATAATACATCACAATAATAGTTAGAATTTACTATTGCACTAGTGAGCACATACTATGTCACTAAATTGATAAGCCAGCTGTTTAAATTTAAACTTTCATCAATCAGGTAATTCTTTTTTGACATTAAAGACGTGAATTTTAATGGTTCAGTGGTTATGAGCACTGACTGCTCTTCCAGAGGACCCAGGTTCAATTCCCAGCACCCACATGACAGCTAGCAACTGTCTCTAGCTCCAAGATCTGACACTCTCACAGACATACAAGGAGGCAAAACACCAGTGCATATAAAATAAAAGTAAATTAATTAAAAAGATACAATTTATACATAATACATTTTACATTGTCAGTAAAGCTATTCATTCATACACAGATGTTTCATAAAATGAAAAAAACTAAAATATTTCCAGAGCCAGCCTGTGCCAGTCATGTTCACTGCATCAATCTTGTTGAACCCCCAGGTACATGTGGTTTTGGCTGCTGAGGAGCTGTACTTAGGAGGTGGCAGTCTTTTCTGAGATTTTAAAGCAGGGAGTTGGCACAGCCAAGCCTCGAGCCCAGTCCTGCACTGTGTTGACCATATAGGTGACCCTCTTTCTCCTCCTCCCCCCTCTCTCGTACATTGGTGGTTTGCCTACATGTATGTCTTTGCGAGGATGTCAGATCCCATAGAACATAAGTTATAGACAATTGTGGGCTGTCATGTGAGTGCTGGAAAGTGAACCCTTGTCCTCCTTAAGAAGAGCCAGTGCTCTTAACTGCTGATCCATGTCTCCAGCCCTAGATAACTTTCCCTTTTCACAGCTGTTAGATTTATTTTAATGACACCCTAAAACTTTGATGGAAGGCTAGCAGGGCCTTGGCTCAACAGCTATAAAAGAGCCCTAAACGAAGGCACTTGTGGAGGGGAAGTGCTGTTCAGGCCTTCTTATTTCTTCATATGAAATCTGGATGGGAGAGCTCAAGGGTGAGGGTCACAGAGAAAGCATTCTAGACAGCTGAGAGGTACAGGGTGTTGGGTGCTGGCAGCACACACGTGCACAAGACCACCCCCCCCCCCGCGCGCGCACACACACACACACCAAAGTAATTCTTAAATTATAAAAAAAATACAAAGTCAAGAATTACATTAATTAAAAATTCAATTCACTAGCTTCAGTAAACTATAAAAGTAAATATTTCAACCAACATTTTACAAAAACATGCAATAACAGAATCCAAAATATAGGCTCTTTCATTACATTTTGATGTTTGAAATCTGTATTGGTACCAACAGTAATATAGGCACAATTTAATTTCATGTTATAGTTAATATCAGCATCAAAATCAGATTTTGATGACACAAGCAACATATACTATTTTCTACTCAGTCTTCCAGTTTAATTCAAAAGTGGTGGAGTTATGACTTCCTGCTTGTAAGGAGCACTGCCACAGGTCTTGTCGCTCCGCCATGCCAGGCCCAATTAACACACTGAGACTCTGTATTTGATATAATTCTGTTGGCCAATTACTAGTTTCTTATCGGCTAGCTCTGTCTTAAGTATTAACCCATTTCTGCTGATCTATGTATTTCTCTTACCGGGGAGCTGGCTGGCATTCTGCTTTCTCCAGACTCTCCATCTTGACTCTCCTCCTTACTCCTTCCTCTTCCTCCTTGTCTCCTAGTCCCTCCTATCTTCCTTTCCTATTGGTCAACAGTGCTTTATTTATTAACCAGTATGAGAAACATATACAGAATGACATCTCTGCTTTCCTTATATTCAGTTAGTATTGCAACCTGAGCTATTTATTTTAGTTTGAGCTCTCTTTCTTGGTGCTATGCTGCAAATTCAAACACAATGTGAAATAATCCAACTTAAAATTTTAACATGATTTTATCATTGCTAATTACATATTTAACAGGTACTACTACAATTGAGAAATATGACCTCAGAACCAACAGTTGGATCCATATCGGCACAATGAGTGGTCGCAGACTTCAGTTTGGAGTTGCAGTTGTTGATAATAAACTTTATGTTGTGGGAGGAAGAGATGGCTTAAAAACTTTGAATACTGTAGAATGTTTTAATCCTGTTACCAAAACCTGGATTGTGATGCCTCCTATGTCAACACATAGGCATGGGCTTGGTAAGATATTTAATGCTATGTAATTTCTCAAAAATTTACAACAATAATTTTCATATTAGATCTAACAGCATTTTATGAGGGGTTATTCCAAGAGTTACAGTGGCTTAAAGGTTCTGGGAATGTTAAGCAAACTTGAACAGCCCATGGAAATCTGCAATGGTAACACAATGTTACATTTAATTCTATGTTCCTTCTCCCAACTTTTGAAAGAATTCCATTATATAAAATATAATGATTTTCAGAATGGATATTTTACAGAGAACATAAAAAGCAGCAGACCACTTTCTCTCAGCTCAGCAAAGAGTGAGGAATTTTGACAATGATAAATTTTTATAAGTACTAGTTAGAACATTATGTCACTGACACAACAAGCATATTTGCATTTACTATAAGATTTTTTGGATACAGGTCCAGGATAAATATATTTATTTTAGCCCTTTTTTCAGATATCTAAAGTATAATTAAAGCAAAATATTCTAACGTTAAGAATGAGTAAGGTTGTATAGAATATTGGGGAACTTTAATCCTCCTGAATATTTGTCAAGGTACATTGTTTTCTTTATACTATGTTCCATGTGCTTTAAAGTTATGGTATTTGAAATATAGAGCATTAGACTCAGTTTTCCTTACAAAATACTCATGTTTAAGTTCATTTTTAAATTATATATAAGCAAATGTGTCTATGTCTGGGTTTATGAATATGAAAATGTTGCCTTGGAGATCAGAAGAAGGTATCATATCTCTTGGAGGTGGAGTTACAAGCAGTAGTGAGCTACAAGACATGAGTGCCGAACTGAACTCATCCAGTACTTGACAAGATCAGTGTGCACCTTTTACCACTGAGTCATTTTTCTAATTAACACAATAGGCTTTCATATGCCATTTCGAGAACTAGAATTTTCTCACCATTCATTTTGATAAGCTGTTTCTGCTAAATCATATACAATGTTATATCAATGTAATTCTTATGCATGGGCATGTTCTACAGATAAAGAAAAGCAAACTTTTAAATATATACTGACTAAAAGATGTTAGTAATCTCATGTGAGGTGGATGTACAAAACACAATGAAAGTTAGACTAAGATGCTACATGAAAAAAAGAGGACAATTCTAAGAGTCCTGAGGGGCAGAGTGGGATCATTCATAATTTTTTTAAAAAAAAAATCATTCAGCTAAACACCAAAAATGAAAAGCTAGTGAATTATCTCAAGGTATCAAATAATTCTAATAGGAATTAAGAAAAACAAAAAACCTGCAACATTCCACATTAAGCCTAAAAGTAGTAGTTTATCTTGCATGTGTTTGCATTTTAAAAAATGCTGAAATTATGCCAGAAAAAATGTTAGTTTCCATTTTGATTGCTTCCTAGTATTACACAGGGCTACATCTGTTGATTTTTTGTTATATAAGAATGATAGCTTCTTGTGGTATATATTTATCAGCAGAAGTGTTTCTATGATAATAAGACCATATTTAGCCTCATGTAAAAATCAATTAATTATTCACATGGGCATAAAACTATTTAAGATCAAAATACAAAGTTTGTTTTAAGCAGCTTGTTATTTAGATAGTGAAAATATATATATTGCATGAGGCATATATAGGTGACCCCTCATATCCTTTAGGTGTAGCCACACTTGAAGGACCAATGTATGCTGTTGGAGGTCATGATGGATGGAGTTATCTAAATACAGTAGAAAGATGGGATCCTGATGGACGTCAATGGAATTATGTGGCCAGCATGTCAACGCCTAGAAGCACAGTTGGAGTTGTTGCATTAAATAACAAGTAAGCTTAAATAGACAAGGTCTTTGCTACCAGATCATGTAATACAGAGTTATTTTGTTATGATAATCAATAAACATTCTACATTATCAGAACATCCTTATTAACAATTATAAATGTCATTTTGTAGGAACTTTCATTCGTTAAGATGGAAAATAGTTGTCTACAATAAATGCTTCATTAAGCATTTTATTCACTTTCTCTTTTAAAAAGTTCATCCAGGAATTAGAAATACGAGCACTTTTTTTTTGACAAATTTTGCATCTTAGCCTTATCTCAAAAGGGTCAGAATCTGTATTTTAATGAAATCTTTAGGAAAATTGAATACACCTGAATTTGAGGAACACTGTTGTAGATAATAATTTCCAATTTACCCTACATAAATGGAACATTTTTCATTGCTATTTACTTTAAATTTATAAAATAATTTATCTACCTATGTTTATGAATAAGTTAAGTTTTTGTTCAGCAATCTGTCCTCTGAGTGTTTACAGTTTTTAGTAATCAATTCCATCTGATTTTGCCCTTGCTGAAGACTTACTTTTTCCTGATACCATGAAAACAAACTAATAACCTCTAAGGAGATACATCCAAGCAATGAATTATTACCACACAATGGTTTTCTTATTTTTATTTTTTCTTATATTTTTGATATTTTAATTACATCATTTCACCCTTCCCTCTCTTCCCCCACCAAAATGTTTCATATTCATTTAATTTCATTCAGATTTATGATCTATTTTTCATTAATTATTTTTACATTAATATGTATGTTAGTGTAATGTATACATATATGTACATGTATATTACTAAATATAACCTGCATAATGCTACTTATATGCTTGTTTTCAAAGACATGGAAGCACTCAATGTAGCATATAGGATATCTTACATGACAGGAATCTCAAGAACATCTGAGATTGTATACTACTATGCATAAAACAACCTGAACATAAGAATAATCTCAGTAAAAAAATCAGCATAGGTATATTTTAGAACTCAACACAAAAAGAAATAGAAAATAAGCAAAGCAAAAAGGAGGTACTTATTCATGATATTTTGGGATTTTACATAATCCTAAACTGTCTGATCTACCCTGATGATATCGAGCGATTGAGTTCTATAATCCCTTCTGTATATCATAACAAACTCAAATCATCAGGTTGAATTTATTTCATTTTTTTTACTGAGTGTCTGTTCTTTTAAATTCAGTGTGAAAGGAACCTACAAGCATATGGTGTAATAATTGTTTATCATCTTTATTATTACAGTAAAAATAAATTAAAGCATTATATATTAAAATGATTGACATTTATAAGTCCCCAAGGCAAGATTAATAGCTAAATTTTCTTCCTATGGAAAATCCACCATCTTAATTCTATTCTATTTCTTTAGTTGGTTTATATAAATATCTTTCAGGAAAAATATTTCATACTTAACAATTCCTACATAACAGAAAGTATGAAGTGAAGCAGTGCAACTTATTTGAAACTGCCTGTTGGGACCATGTACAAACACAAAACCTCTTGATATCTTCTGGCTTTCTGAATATAATTGTTTTCTAGACGTTTTAGTGTGAGGATAAGTTTATTTTGACAAAAAATACAAGAGGGATGTTTGACAGAGACTAGGCTTTGCCAAGTGTCGCAGATAAATACCCATTCACAAAGCATCCTTTCTGTTGCAAATAGTGATGGATATGAACATAAATTATGAAGTGTGAGACTATATAAATACCTTCATTCTCATTGCTGTAAATTATTTTTGTGTGAATATGTGCGTGTGGGGGGGTGTGGGTGTGTCTATGTGTGTCTATATTTTTCTAGGCTCTATGCAATTGGTGGGCGTGATGGAAGTTCCTGCCTCAAGTCAATGGAGTACTTTGACCCGCACACTAACAAGTGGAGTCTCTGTGCTCCTATGTCCAAAAGACGTGGTGGTGTAGGTGTTGCAACACACAATGGATACTTGTATGTTGTAGGGGGACATGATGCCCCTGCTCCTAACCATTGCTCCAGGCTTTCTGACTGTGTAGAAAGGTAAGTTTTTACCCACGTGCTTATTTAAAACTACTAGAATGTAATCTGATATGTTACAGATTATATATTTTAAGTAGATAGTTTCTATGCTTAAACAAAAAGTATTCTGTAAAAAGCCCTTAAAATGTACTATATAACATTATAAACTAGTGACACAAAGGAGAAGAAAGAGTAAGGACAATTTATGAAAAGGTATCAATCAACTCATGAGATTTAAATCAAATTAAGTTTACTGTTTCTGAACTCAACTTAGTTGTCAAAATGATAATCAGAAAACTACTGCTAAAAATAAAGGCAGAATTTCAAATTAAATGTAATTTAGCTTTCTGAACAATGACCTTACTTACTGCAATAAGTTTTTCTCCATTCATAGCTAAGTTGGTAGATGGTTGTTTTTACTCTTTGTTCTTTTGGGGCCTGCCACCCAGCTCCCAAATATATAGGGAAATATATTCTTACTTATGAATCCCCAGCAGTAGCTTGGCTTATTTCTCGACTACTTTTCTAACTTAAAGTGTCCTGTGTCACTTTAAATTCGTATTGCTGATGGCCTTTTTACCTTTCTTTGTTCTATATATCTTTCTTTCCTTCTTACTTTGTGACTAGCTGCGTGGCTGGTGGCTGGACTCTGATATCTTCTTCTCCTTTTCTCAGCCTTCTCTCCCTTCTCTTATTTATTCTCTCTGTCTGGCAGTCCCACCTGTCCATCTCCTGCCTTGCTATTGGACACTGAACTCTTTTGTAAAATAATCAGGAGTTCTAGACAGGCAAAATAACACAGCTTTACAGAGTTTAACAAATGCAACATAAATAAATGCAACACATTTTTGCATCACTAAACAAATATTCCACAGCATAAATGAATGTAACACATTTTAAATAATATTTCATAATATTTCCCCTTTTTGTTTAAATAACAATGAAAGGTTTTAACCTCAACATAGTGAAACTATATGCAACAAAACTGTTATCAAATAAAAATTATATTCAAAATTTAGTCCATTTGTATTTAGTAAATTCAGAGACAATACTCCATTGATTATCTTATCTTAGTGATTCCAAAATTCTATACATAATTTACTTTCTATTATATATAAGGAACTATAACTCTATCAAAGACCCAAGAAGAATGAAATATTACCTAACAACAGAGACATCTGTTTCCCTCAAAAGTTACTGAACATTCCTCTGCAAAGTTGGGGCCATCTTCAGCCTAAAGGTCTAGAATATCTGGCAGACTTTTCAGTGAAACAGGAATTTTGAAGGGCTGTCGTCCTCCCTTGTATGGGCAAATATGTCAGTTGCTTTCCTCTATGTCCTGCAAAACACCTGGCTGACACTTACATGAAGTAGGAATCTCAAAGGACTGTCTTATCTTGTCTTGGCAAACTTCAACAGTCTTTTTCCTATGTGCTATCCTTGACACATTGAAAGCAAACCCTTTATGGACTTTCTGCAATGTCGGTCATCCTTTTATAAAGTAAATTGGTCCTGGCAGGAACAGATACTTTTCATTGTCATGAAAAACCTTAGGTTATTAACCATCTTATACGCCATATTCTGTAGGTTTTTGAAGTACTTTCAAAGTTTAAAATATACCTGTTTGACCTTGAAAACATACCTAATAAAAGTTTGATTGTTATAAGTTAACTACTAGCCTCACTTAAATATACGTTGCATTCTTAAACAAGCAGTATAAACCAATTGTAGAAAATAACATATACAGTATAACAAAAATAACTAAATTTATATCAATATGCTAAAATCCATGCCAATGCAAAAATATCTGAGATTAATAATTGTATTTTTATCCTTTATTCCTATATTTCCTTAAATGATAACAAACATCTATAATCTACCAAATAACCAACAACAACCTATTCCATCTCTTGGGATTGTGAGCATTATGTTCATCAGACTGTTTCCTTTTGAATATGGGTAAAGGCATCTTTAGAGATCCCTGAGAAAATTAAGATAATTGCCAAGTCCTGGGAATGCCAGCGGTAACTTTTGTTGATATACATCACCTGTCACTATTGAGGCATTCTTCCCCAATCAAAACTGATCTATATTAACCTGGAAGGTATTCACAGCCTCTCATTACCCATGGAAATAAAAGCAAAACCCTTTCTCCAAAGCAATGCATTTTCACTTCTTTGTAATGTTAATAAAGCCATAATATAGTTCACAATCCCATGTCTGTCAGCAGCTGTCATTTGCTAAAAAAAAAAAAAAAAAAAAAAAAAAATCAAGATCAATACAGTAACATACAGGATCCAGATTGCTGGAGATTGCTGGTTTATTTCCTATCTCAACATTGCTTATTCTTTTTTAAAATATTGTTTAAATTCTGGCTTTAAAAACTTTTTTATTATTCTAAAACTATTTTAATAACTGTTTACTTTCTGTTTTCTTAAGCCTATGTACATAGTTAAATACCCTGTAACCTCTTTAGAGATATTTCCATCTGGACTTCTTGTACTTTGTATCTTTTAGTCTTTTTTGACTGCATGAACCTTTAAATGGCTAAGAGACACAGCTAGGACCTCTGCTGTGGCTTTGGTCTTTGTCTCTGCCCCACTAGGTTGGTTTGTGAGAGCCAAGCTTAAAGCCACAAGCTTTAAGGTGTGTTTGATCAGGAACTGCATTCAATTTCCCAGAGCTCTAGGATGCATTTTTTTTTTTTAAACTTAGCCCTTTGTTTTTAAACTTAACATACTGGCTGCTCCAGGACTTGCTACAAGGCAGATGCTATTAAAGAACCATGTCAGTTTTTGCTTGTTTTAGGTTTTATTTTTTAAGCTTTTTCAAACCTTTTCCAGGCCCTATATGGAAATTTGGGCCCCAAGTTGGTAGGCCACAATGTGTCTGTTTGATAATTACCACTCAATCTTTGGGGACCTGTCACTCAGCTCCCAAATAAGTACACTGTGATTTTTCTTACTTGTGAATGGCTGCCCTTAGCTTGGCTTATTTCTAGCCAGCTTTTCTTAAATTATCCCATTGCCCATTTAACTAAATGGTTTACCTCTGGGTGTTTACCTTTTATCATTCTTTGTCCTTCTTTCCTTTTTATTGCATGGCTTGCTGGATGGTTAGCCTGAGTCTAATTCTCTCCTTTTAATTTTCTTACTCTTCTTCTATCATCTACCTCCCATTTATTCTCTCTGCCTCTCAGTCCTGCCTATCCTTTCACCTGCCCAGCTATTGGTCATTCAGCTCTCTAGTAGAACAATGAGATGTTTTAGACAAGTAGAGTAACACAGCTTTAGAGTTGAAGAAATGCAACAAAAAGAATGGAAACTATTTTTGCATCGTTAAACAAATATTTAATAACGTAAACAAATGAACACATCTTAAAATAATATTCCATATTATAAGTTATTTGAATGAAAAACATTGACTCAGACAAATAGTATATGTGTAACTTAAATCAGAAATTTGTCTGTATTCTCTTCCAAAGCAGACAGCATATACAGGCACAAAAATAATTAATATAGTGTTAATTTATCACAAGTCACATATTTTATATTTTTTTAATTTTTTAAAATTTATTTTATATAACAAAGTCCATTTAAATGAAAACAAACATTTATAGACAATATTTGCGAATTTGGGCATTGTTCTTTCCAAACTACTTCCTGCTGGTAAGGGGCGCTGTCATGGGGGATTCGAAGAAGATTCAGAAATCATGGCTGTAGTCTGTAATAATGCTTTGTCCAGCTGTTTTGAATGTAGGATCACCTGGTACTCTGTTTCAGGCAGTCTGGCTTGATCAAACCACATTAGTCTGGAAGGAATCCACATCTTTTCATTTTCTGTGGAAACAAAAATAGAAATCCTTTTCCTCAGTAACTTGTCCTTGAACTTAAATTTTGGAGTCAAAGCATATTTTTTTTTAATTTAATTTATTATTTTACATGTCGATCCCAGTTCCCTCTCCCTCCATCCCTCCTTCCCTCCCTTTTACCCTCTCTGCCCTCTCACATGCACTCTAACCACCCTCCCCTCCCATCTCCCCACCCCAATTCCATATGTAGGGGAATGCCATCCAATTGGGGTCATGTAGATCTGACAGGTCCTGTGAAGTAGGGACTAGGGCTTCTCTCCTGTCTCTAGATTAAGGCCTCCATCCTCCATGGGGGACGTGTTTGCAAAGTCCTTTTGTGCACCAGGGATACATCCTGGCTCCACTGCCTGAGGTCCCTTAGACTGCTCAGTCCTTCTGGCTGAGAGCCATATTCAGGGGTGCCTCAGTCAGTCCCATGCTGGCTTCCCAGCTATTGGTCTAGTGGCTTTTAGCTCCTCCTTGTTAAGGTAAGCAGTCTTTATGTGTTTCTGCCTCCTGGTCTTGTCCTCTCCATCTGCATCTGGGTTCTAGATCGACTCAGTGTTTATGTATGGTTGTTTGATCCTGTTTCCAACAGGCATTAGTTGAGGGCTCCATAGATAAGTTAGTTGCTGATCTCATTCTCCGGGAAGAGCATTTAGGATAGCCTTTCCATGGAAGCTCAAATTGTTAGTTGGGAGCAGTCTTGTAGTTCTCTAGACCTTTCATTGTGTTCAATTTTATCTTCAAACCAATATTGGCTCCCTCTTTTATGTTCTCTCTCTGTCTCTGTCTCTCTCTCTCTCTTTCCTGTCTTCTATTCCTAACCAGGCTCAATCTTCCTGGTCGCACATGTTTTCCTTTCCTCCCCCTTGTTTTCTCCTACTCCTCTCTCCATTCGCTGCCCCCCCCCACTTCCCCTGAGCTCTGGGGGACTTGTCCCTTCCCAGTTCTGTAAGGGACTTTATATGAATCTCTTAGAATACACCTTGTATCCTAGTTCCTCTGGTGGTGTGAATTATAGGCTGGTGATCCTTTGATATAGGTCTAAAATCCATATATGAGTGAGTACATACTGTGTTCCTCTTTTTGTGCAAGTCACATATTTTCAGTTTGATTTCAGAAGACACACAAGATATAGGGAATATGCCTTAAAGAAATTCATGGAATATGTAGAATTTGTACTTTGTAGACATGAATTCCTGTTAGTAATTTCCTTGTTCACACACACACACACACACACACACACACACACACACACACACACACACACAAAACTTTGGGAGCACAATCCCAATGGAGGGATATTCCCTTAGCCTAGAGACAGGAGGGAGGACCTAGACCCTACTCCAAAGGACTTGACAGATTTTGATGATCTCTCCTGGAAGGCATCACCCTCCCTGTGGAGTGGTGAGGGGTGATAGAATGGCAAGTAGTCAGGGGGCATGGGAGGGATGGGAGGAGGGAGAGAGAACTGAGATTGACATGTAAAACAAGAAAAACAAACAAACAAACAAATAAATAAATAAAACATTAGGAGAAAACTGAAAAAAAAATGCACTGAAGAAAAAGAAGGTTTTCTAGTTTGCTGGTTTGATTCTCTGATGACCAGTCCACACTTACTAGAGGAAGGGTCTTATTTTAGTTTATAGATTATAATCCACCATGGAGGAAGCCACGTTGAGTTTTAGAGCAAGAACGTGGAGACAGAATTGAAGCAGAGACTATGGATGATTACTACTCACTAGCTTGTTCCCCATAGCTTACCAAGCTTGTATTTTCATACAGCCTAGGAGCATCTGTCCTGGAATGGCGCTGACAACATTTTAGTGCAATCCCCCACATTAGTCATTAGTCAAGAAGATTGCTTCAGGCCAATCTGATGGAGATGATTCCTTAATTGGATACCCCACTTTTCCAGTGATTCCAGTTTGTGTCAAATTGACAAAAACTAATCATCACAGCAGAAAAAAATGCATTATTTTTTTTCTGACATTATTTCTTGAAAAAATACTTCACTTGCCAATTATCCTGGAATTCTATTAACCAGTCTTTCAAACAGAAATATTTTAATTAGATACTTTCCAAACAGTATTTATTTTTCTATAATGTTAATTACAAAATTGCAGTTCAAGAAGTCAAAGAAATTACTTTCAATTATTCTTTTATGTATGCAATGAGCCCTCTCTTGATTTCAATATCATTAGAAATTTCTATTTTAATTAATATATATTTAAAGAATATGTCTATATAAACTGAAGAGATTTAAAAGCAGGGATATAATTGGTCCTATTTTAAATTGAAGATGATGGCTGGTCAGTGTGTTGCTTGATAACTACTACTCTATGTTTTTACAAGTTATAAAATATTAATTATTTTATTTTCTTCCTGAAATTCAGTATTTCCTGGGCTCGCAATATAGCTAAGTGCTAGAGTCAGCACTCTGGTCAACCATATTAATAACTTAGATTTATAAAACAAAGAATTTAGATTCAAGTCTCAAGATTGCCAGTGATGAAGAAATAAAACAAAACCATAGTGTTTCAACATTTTTGAATTGAACAATAACCTGAAAATATTAATACTCTGAGATTTAATTATGAAGGACTTGAAATTTTATGTAAGTATAAGGAAACCCTTTTATGAGTTCTCACTCACCCGTTGTACAAGTAAGTATTTTAATGTAACTCACTAGAGCCTCATTTACAATATTGCTCAGTAAATACAGCACATGGAGAATCAACTGTAGATTTTCTTGTTCTAGGTCTCAAAATGCCATAACAGTTTAAGGTGACACAGTAATGGTACTCAATAATATAAAAGATACATAGAGGTTGTCTTGATAATTCAGTTTTCTGATCGTATTAAAATATTGAATTTATATCAAATTCAGATACAAGTTAAAATGAGTTATTCTCTCTATCTACTGAAATGCTTTAAGATTAAAGGATGTAATCATAACATAGTTAGTAAAAGATGATATATGAAAAAATACTTTCAATGTGCTTCTGCAAATAGGTCAGTATTAGAGAACATTTCATATATACTTAGGAATTTCCTTAACTTTTCACACCTTTTAGATTCAGTGTTATATATTTCTAGCATACACTTTAAAGTTGTGTGAATTTTTTTCCATGGGAGGTGTTTAATACCCAATTTATATAACATATGAACTGAGTATGGATTAAAGAAATTCACTGTACTGGCAAAGGAAGTGCTTCTTTCCATATGCTTTGCTCGCCCTCTAGTGGCTACAATTAGTTATTTGACAAGCATGTATTTTAATGAAAATTCTTCTGTCTTGTCTAGAAACCTACAGTTTATATTGCTTTTCAATATTTCAAATTATGTTTTTTACACACTAGCACATTTTATTAATGCCTATTTTTTTCTTTGTAACGTTACTGAATTTTGCCTCTCAATTTTCTTTCTAAATCTCTTAAGATATGAACCAAAAAGTGATTCATGGTCAACTGTGGCACCTTTGAGTGTTCCTCGAGATGCTGTTGCTGTGTGCCCCCTTGGAGACAAACTCTATGTGGTTGGTGGATATGATGGTCATACTTACTTGAATACTGTTGAATCATATGATGCTCAGAAAGATGAATGGAAAGAGGTATTGTAAAATCTTCAAATTAGTATATCTCAGAATTTGAAAAGTTTTTAAAGTTTAAATTTGGAATTAATTTCACAATATTCCTCTAAACAAAAACATCAGATCTTTTCTTAGTAGACATGTACCCACGAGTCCTAGTTTCTGGCCTAGGCTCTATCAGTGGCTCACTCAAAGCATAAAAGAATACTAACAGAGAATGACAGTATATATGCCAAATTCTTGTGCTCCATTATTTTATTTAATCCTCACAAAATTTTTGAATAGCAGTATCATTACCTGTACTTTTTCAACTGAGAAAATTGTATCAAATGTAAAAAATTATCCCAAAACTACTTGCCTTCTAGTCGAGATCTATTAGCATTCTAGACTACAATGATCTGAGCGACAGTTTTCTTATTTTAGGACAAGGGGAAAGTTATGTTAAAATAAGTAAAGACTCTTTGAAGGCCAACCTTTGCGGTTATGCGAAAGACAGTGTTTCTTTTCTTACTTGTGTTTTAGGAAGTCCCTGTGAACATTGGAAGAGCTGGGGCATGTGTTGTAGTTGTGAAGCTACACTGAAACTCTCGTTAGCTAATGCAATGAAACGGAATTATCTCAAGAATGAAGAAATATTTTCTTTTATGAAGTTGATAAGAAAATTCAAATGCTGTTTTGTCATTCTCATATGTAGTGGGAATCATTAACATTCATAAGGGTGAAAAAAGTTAAAATGTGGATTACATGTTACTGTTGAGTGTATGTGCTGAATCAGTTTATAATTTAATGAGAAATCCAATAGGCCATGGTTAGGCTCATTACCATAAAATGTTACAATACCTAACAAATTTTGGTAGTGGACAGTATTTGAAGGTGATGAATGTATTAATACTTTCATGTAAGTATCTAGGAAGTAAAAACATTTTCTACTAAAGGTACTCTACTGTTGGGAATAACTTAATATAAAAATTGACAGAAGCTTTGAAGCATAAAGTATGGTTTCAAACAATAGCTCACCCAGCTAATAATACCTCACATTTGCCAAGAAGAAAGGGATTTCTGTGTCAGTGAAACAGATCATTTATTGATGTAAACATTTCACAGGTTATATTTTCAGTTAATTGACTGCCAAAATATGTGTATAGATTTTCTAATCTATGATGTGTTATGTTGTTCAATTAATTTCAGTAAAATATCATAGTGTCGCATATACAATCTATAGGCTGTAAGAATGAATATCATATTGATACAAACTTTGCCTGATCTTCAGACTGTGAGGGCCTCACTTGTACAAAAATTATTTCCTCAAACATTTAATGTGTTCTTCATAAATATCTTCTCTTAAGTTAAAAAACTGATATGAAGAATTCTAAAGAAGATTATAGTTGAGAGTAGAGTATGAAGCACAGTGGTAACACTTGGAAACACCAAAATGTTTAATATACACAGTAAATTCTATAATTCACTTTGCCTATAATACCTGGTTTTCTTTTAATTTCTTAATCATGTCAACCAGTAGTAAATGATAAGGACATACATACTACAAAACTACACTTTTGAAAACAATAAATTTAAACAGACTATTTGAATAGTAATTTAGCTTTTATCTATATTTTCATTTATCCTACCTAATAAAAAAAACATGGTGAAATATTGAAAACTCATGTATATGAAGTTAACTTTTCAAGTAAATGTTCCATTTTAGAATTTCTATAATATCTTGTCTTAAATGAACTTTGTATTGTAGACTATCAAAGCAACAAACAAAATCCACAGAGATGCTTTTAAAATGTACTACAATTACCTATTGTAGTTGTAGTTTACTTAAGCAAAGTTATTTGTACTTTGAGGAATTGAATTAAAATAAAGTATCTCCCTTCTGGCTACAAAGACTGGTGAATGTATGTTGAATTGTCATCCTTAGGCTGTATTGCCTCAATACCTAAAATATTTGAATACTAATATATGACTCCCCTCCTTTGTTTCTTATTTTGTCTGCAATTCTCAACAGAGAGCTACAGATTTTTCTACACATAGAGATGAGAGGGACAGGCTATCATACACATATAAGACACAAGATTTTGCTGGAATTTAGTGCTTATTATTATCATATTTTAAATGAGTTGCTTTGTGATATTTCCTACATGTATATACTGTATGTTAGTCATATTTACCCTTCAGCTACCATCTCTATTCTTCATTCATTCCTATTAATCTCCTCCCTTTCCTTAGCTAGCCCTTCTTTTCAAGACTTTTATATTTGTCTTTTTTAACTCATTGGGATCGTAGGTGTCTATGTTGGAAGTCTATGAGACCTCTGGCAGTGGAACCAGGATGTATCCCTAGCGCATAAACAGACTTCACGAGTCCATTCCCATGAAAAGATACTCCATCAGCCTAGATACATGGAGGAGGGCCTAGGCCTTCTTTTCATGACTTTTATATTTGTCTTTTTTTAACTCATTGGGACCATGTGTGTCAGATAGGAAGAGTGGGAAGTCTATGAGACCTCTGGCAGTGGAACCAGGATGTATCCCTAGTGCACAAATGGACTTCAGGAGACCATTTTCCATGGAGAGATACTCTGTTATCCTAGATACACAGGGGAGGGCGGTCCTAGACCATACCCCAAATGACTTGACAGATTTTGATGATCTCTCATGGAAAGCCTCACTCTCCCTGGGGAGTAGATGGGGAATGGGATGGGGGTTGATGGGGAGGCATAGGAGAGGGAACAGAGATTGATATGTGAAATATGATTGTTTCTAATTTAAATATAATAAAAATAATAAATTCCATTAGTACTGGGTACAGTAGCAAGGGTAAGAAATTGGTTAGATGTTTGGAATTAATTTTTTATCAAATCAATGTAGCAGTCTTACCAAGCTTTGAACCCTACAATACACTATATTGATTGGTCTAGCAAGATGTGCCCATTGGTGAAATAGTGGCACTGATATTATAGGCAATAACAAAACACTTTCTGATTGGAGTACAAACCAATCCATGACCTGGTTCCCACACTTGACAACAATATTGGGGCCATTATCCTGTCACTATACACATCATAGGCTCTATGAGAGAACTTACTACTACTGTGAAATGGATGCCTAATGACTTCTGGCTCTAACCACAGACTAGTACATCTCTCAATCCTCATCTAGAAGCTTTTTATTATTTTTTTTTAATTTTTTCTCTTATAGTAAGACCTATAAACTTTCTTCAGGTGGAAAATAAGAAACTGTAGAATACTTAGCCATACATAGTATATTTACATCCTACTCCATCCCCCCAAGTCTCAAGTCTCTTGGAATAAGAGGAGACAGAAAGCTATGTAAGAAGCAGAGCTAGTAGATTACTACAATGAAATTGTGTTTTCTGAACCAATAGTAACATATATCATCTCCCAGTAGTTGTGACAGTATGCACAATAAGCTCCAGTCAAAGAAAATCAGAGCATGGGGGGTAAAAGTGGGGACAAAGTCCCTAGCCAAGGGAAATTGGCCATTGATAACTCCTGAAATAAGGAGAGTCAGTTTTCTTTAAGGGTGTGATTCCTGGTAGATTTACTGCACTCTAGGAGGTAGCCCCAAAACCAATACCGTATATTCAACAAACAAAAAGTGTATGAAATGTATGAAGGTAGATAGATAGGGAGGTGGGACTGGATCTGGGAGGAGTTATGTGGCCTATGGCTGGTTATTCACAAAACAAGAATAGTATGAATATGTGAGTGGAATTTGTGGGCAGGAGAGATACAGGAGTGATAGGGAGATAGAGGTAAAAGTCAGGAATGTGCATTGCACACATGCAAAAACTGTCTAAAAGCAAGTATAATTAACAGAAAATATTTTAAAAGCTTCTTTAACAAGAAAGGATTAGCTTGAACAGCAGTGGAGTATACTGAAGTAAGATTAGTCATACTTTAAAATAGGTCTGAAATAAGAAAATGAGCTAGAGACCTTCTGAAAAGCAATAACTTCACAAAACTTGACAATTACATTTGTCTTAGTTCTGACAACTTGACAGTAACAAAATGTGGCTCAGAAATTCTACCTGAACCCATGTGATATTTCTGCCAAGCCCAATGCATATTAATTTACTTGACTGGGCAAATGTCCACGTCAGTGAGAAACACATAATTTTATTTATATGATCACAAGATGGCTCTTGGTTTTATTCATTGTAGTACATCCAATGCATGTCATAGTGTCTAGTATAGAAATGGTTGTCAAACATTCAGCTAGTCAAGTCAATAAATGTATTCTCAATTGTATTGAAGTCCTTGTATATTGTGATGATTGGATCCAATTAATAGCACTGGAAATCTGGAAGAATAATTAGAGAGCAGTGACACATCTTATACATCCAAATCAGAAGTGAAGAAATGTATGGGAACAGTATATGGGTATAAGTTAAGGAGGAGTGTTGTAAAAGATTGCCTTATGGTTATGATATGACTATTGCAATCATGAACACACAGCAGTGCTGGTTTATTTCACAACAAGAAACAAAGATAGAAAAGGTATTATTTGGGAAGTAAAATAGAATCAATGGAAGTAGACGGGGTATAAAAAGGGGCTTTACTTTTTTTGTGAATATGACCACAGTACATTTTACACATGAATAAAATTGTGAAAACAGGAAAGGAAAAAAAATACTTGAGAAGACAAACTGAAATGGTATATTGGTCAGATTTGAAGAATTAAGTTTTTCTGAATGTGTTTTCCCTCTTTGAAACCTGAAGGTTCTAAGAAGGGCACTAAGTCTCTTAGATCTAGAGTTATAAACAGTTGTGAATGGCCATCTGTGTGGGCACTAATTGCCCTTAACTACCGGAATTGCATTCTTTTTATTTTATCTTATTTACTTATTTTGTAGCAAAACATATATATATATATATATATATATATTCCCATTTATGTATTGATACTAGTTTCTGCTCCCTCCCTCCCATGCCCCCTTATCTGAACTCCTATGCCCCCAGACCCCCTCCCATCACATCCCCCCAATAAACAGGGAGGGTAATGCCATCCAAGAGGGATCATCAAAATCTGTCAAGTCATTTGGTGTAGGGTCTAGTCCCTCCTTCTTACCTCAAGGCTAAGGGAGTATCTCTCCATGGAGAATGTGCTTCCAAAGTCCTTTTATGCACCAGGGATAGATTCTGGTTCCACTGTCAGAAGTCCCTTAGACTGCTCAGGTCTTCTCACTGAGACCCATGTTCAGGGAGTCTGAGTTGGTACAATGATGGTTTCCCAGCTATCAGTCTAGAGCTCTATGAACTCCACCTTGTTCAGGTCAGCTATCTCTCTAGGTTTCTGTAGCCTGGTCTTGACCACTTTTCTTATCATTCCTCTCTCCCTGCATCTGAATGCCAGGAGTTTGGCTCAGTATTTAGCAGTGGTTGTCTGCTTCTGTTTCCATCAGCTACTAGATGAATGCTCTAGGATGGCATATAAGTTAGATATCAATCTCATTATCAGGGAAGGGCATTTAAGGTAGCCTCTTTATTATTACTCAGATTGTTAGTTGGGGGTCATCCTTGCAGGTCTCTGGACTTTACTAGTGTCAGTTTTCTCTTCAAACCTATAATGGCTCCCTCTATTATGGTATCTCTTTGCTTTCTCTCCGCCATTCATCCCCTGACTCAATCTTCCTGGTCCTACATGTTCTCCTCTCCTCTTCTTTCTCCTAACCCCCTCTCCACTCACTGCCCCCCTCCTCCCAACATGCTTGGAGATCTTGCTCCTTTCCCATTCTGTGAGGGAACTTGTATGAATCTCTTAGGATCCTTTTTGCATCCTAGTTTCCCTGGCAGTGTGAATTATGGCTGGTAATCCTCTGCTTTGTATCTAAAACCCATATATGAGTGGTGATATACCATGTTCCTCTTTTTGTGATTGGGTTACCTCACTGAGTATTGTTTCTTCAAGTTTCATCCATTTCCCTTTGAATTTCAAGGTTCCATTTTTTTTTTCCTAGTGGTATTCTGTTGTGTAAATGTACCACATCTTCTTTATCCATCCCTCAGTTGAGGGGTATCTAGATTGCTTCCAGGTACTGGCTATTACAAATAATGCTGCTATGAAGATAGTATCTTAGGCCTTGGGCTAGTGTATCCTTGCTTTGTTATAGCTACCAACTTTATTCTTCTAACAATGTCTGTAAAAAGCAACTTCAACCTCAAAGTTAATCCAGCCACACTGAATCTCTTGGAAGAGAAATTGGAACATACCCTTGAGTGAATTCATAGACACTGAGATTAACAATTAATAAATGGGACCTCCTGAAACTGAGAAGCTTCTGTAAGGCAGAGAGAGGACACAGTCAACAAAACCAAATAGCAGCCCACATACTGGGAAAACATCTTCACCAACCCCACATCTGACAGAAGGCATATATCCAAAGTATTCAAAGAACTCAAGAAACTAGTCACGAACACATCAAATAACCCTATTAAAAAGTGGAACAGAACTGAATAGAGAATTCTCAATTGAAGAATCCAAAATGGCTAAAAGACACTTAAGAAAGTGCTCAACATTCTTAGCCTTCAGGGCAACCCAGACTGTCTTTCTTAATATGACAGAAACTGTGCCTTTTAATACTGAGCGGCTTATCTAGATTTTTAGATACAGGATGTTTTAACCCTATGTCTGATTAAGAATTTCTGGAGAAAAGCCACACAGTACCACAGGTAATCCTGTAGAACAGCCATAATTTATCGGATTTCTTGGGATGTTACAAAGCATGCACTCACCACTAACTGTAAGTTTTTCTTTAAAAAGTTTAAGTAAACAGAAATTTGTATTTTTATTCATATCTAACAACAATAGTTTTAAAAGGGAGAAAATCTGGGAGGAAGTTGGGGCAGGCATACATGGAAGCAGAAGGGGAAAAAAGGAAGAGGGTAAATGATGTAATTAAGTTTTAGTTAAATAAAAATTTAAGTATGACAAAAAGATCTTAAGGTAAGTCCTAAATTGTAACACTTGAAACAACCTAGGTTGCTTTGTTTTGATAATGATTCACTATGTATAGGACTAAAAATATAATCCAAAAAAAGTCTGTAACTTGTACTTCATTGAACTAAAAAGTAACCCTTCTCTGTAGACAATACTATAAAGAAAATGAAATCTACATGGTTTTAATAAATATTTTAAGAAACAATGGGAAAAAAAGCTATCCAAAATATACAAATAACCTTTAAAACCAACAATGATAAAACAGTTGGTGTTTTTTAGCTTGGTGTTTTTTACCATAGACAGCTTACACTGATTGATAATAAAACACTTTGGTTATGGTACCAGCGATATATGATTTTGGTGAGGGATCTTTTTCTGCTTTAATAATGCCATTTTTTTTTCTCATAATCCAAATAAAATGTAAAAGAGGGAGAAACGTGTTCTCAGAATATTTTTATATTTTACTAAATATAACTCTATACTCATGAGATCACAATTAATTTTTAAAGACCTACCTTACTTAGATTATAAATAGGATACAGGATTTCAATATTTATTTAAATAAGAGGTATAAATAGACTACTTAAATATTAACATCCTGATTCTCTAAGATATATATCAATCTCTCATGTAAAGGTCTTCTTACATAAGAAGACCTTGAAGGAACAACATTCAACTTTATATGGAAAAACAAAAGACCCAGGATAGCTGGAAACAACCTTGTACAATAAAGGAACTTCAGGAGGCATCACTATCCCTAACTTCAAGCTCTATTATAGAGCTAGAGTCCTGAAAACAGCCTGGTATTAGCACAAAAATAGACAGGAAGACCAACTGAATCAAACTGAAAACCCTGATATTAACCTACACACCTAAAAACACCTGATTTTTGACAAATAATTTAATATTATACAATGGAAAAAGGAAAGCATCTTCAACAAATGGTGCTGGCACAGCTGAATGCTGGTTTGTAGAAGACTGCATTTAGATCCATATATATTGCCATGCACAAAACTTAAGTCCAAATGGGTCAAAGACCTCAACATAAATCCAGCCAGAGTGAACCTCTTAGAAGAGAAAAAAGGTGGTACCCTTTTATAAATTGACACAGGAGATATTTTCCTGAACAAACCACCAGTAGCAGACACTGAGATCAACAATTAATATAAATGAAATTGAAAAGCTTCTGTAAGGCAAAGGACACAGTTAACAAGACAAAACAACAACCCACAGAATGGGAAAAGATATTCACCAAACCCACATCTGACAGAGGGCTGATTTACAGAATATACAAGGAAGTCAAAAAGCTAATTACCAAACCACCAAATAATCTAATAACAAAGTCAGGTACAGAACTAGATGGAGAATTCTCAATGAAAGAATCTAAAAATGGCTGAAAAACACATAAGAAAGTGCTCAACATCCTTAGCCATCAGTAAAATGCAAATCAAAACAATTCTGAGATACTATCTTACTCCTGTCAGAATGGCTAAAATCAAAAACACCAAAGACAGTTTATGCTGGAGAGGATGTTGAGAAAGGAATTCCCACCTCCACTGCTGGTGGGAGTGCAAACTTGTACAGCTGTAATGTGTACGATTTTTCCGCCCGCCTCCAGTCTTGTCCCGCGGCCGCGCCAGCCCCAAATAACACACAGAGACTCTGTATTCGATATAATCTGTTGGCCTGGTTACTATTTTCTTATCGGCTAGCTCTGCCTTAATTATTAACCCATTTCTGCTGAACTATGTATTTCTCTTACAGGGGAGCCGGCGGCATACTGCTTTCTCCAGGCTCTCCATCTTGACTCCTCCTTCCTACTTCCTATTTCCTCCTTGTCTCCTAGTCCCTCCTATCTTCCTTTCCTATTGGCCAACAGTGCTTTATTATTAACCAGTATGAGAAACATATACAGAATGACATCTCCCATCATACAGCCACTTTGGAAATCAGTATGGTGGTTCCTCAGGAAAATGGGAATTAGTCTACCTCAAGATCCAGTAATTCCACCCTGAGGCATATAATCAAAAGATGCACATTCATAAAACAAGGACATCTGTTCAACTATGTTCATAGCACCATTATTTGTAATAGCAGAACCTGAAAGCAACCTAAATGCCTATCAACTGAAGAATGAATGAACAAAATGTGGTACATTTACACAATGGAGTACTACTCGTGGTGGTGGGGGGGGATAAAAACA
This sequence comes from Phodopus roborovskii, assembly GCF_943737965.1. NCBI lineage: Eukaryota > Metazoa > Chordata > Mammalia > Rodentia > Cricetidae > Phodopus > Phodopus roborovskii. Next base: position 77,781 of record NW_026125909.1, on the reverse strand, counting down.
AACAAACAAAATGGGATCTTAAAATTTGCAGACAAATGGATGGAATTAGAAGAAACCATCCTAAGTGAGGTAACTCAGTCACAAGAAGACAAACATGGTATGTCCTTACTCATATATGGATTTTAGTCATAGAGCAAAGGATTACTACACCACCAGAAAATGTAGGAAACAAGGAGGACACTGAAAGAGACATGCCTGGTTCCCTGGAAAATCAGAAAGAAACAAGATCTACCAAGCAAATTGTGAGTATTGGGAGAGAGGAGATGAGAAGGGGAGAGGAGGACATGAAGGATAGGGAAAATTGAGTCAGAGGAAGAATAGAGGAAAGCAAGAAAAGAGATACCATAATAGAGGGAGCCATTACAGGTTTTAAGAAAAATCTGTCACTAGGGAAATGTCCAGAGATCTTCAAGGATGACCCCAATTAACAATCTGAGCAATAGTGAAGAGGCTACATTAAATGCCCTCCCACAATAATGAAATTGATGACAACTTTATATGCCATCCTAGAGCCTTCATTTAGTAGCTGATGGAAGCGGTAGCAGACACCACAGAAAACATTGAGCCAAACTCCTGAAATCCAGTTGCAGACAGGGAGGAGTGAAGAGCAAATGGGTCAAGATCAGGCTGGAGAAACCCACGTAAACTGCTGACCTGAAAAACAGGTAGCTCATGGACTCCAGTCTGATAGCTGGGAAACCAGCATAGTATGGGCCCAGATTCCCTGAATTTGGTGTTACTTGGGAGGACTAGGCAGTCTATGGGGCCTCTGGTAGTGGATCAGTTTTTTTTCTCCCTAGTATATGAATGGACTGGTGAGCTCATTCCACATAAATGGATATTCACTCAGCCTAGACTCATGGAGCATGGTCTGGGCCCTGCTCCAAATGGTATGGCAGCCTTTGCAGACTCCCAGTGGAAGGCCTCACCCTCCCTGGGGAATAGAAAGGGGATGGGATAGGGTTGGTGGGTGCAACAGGGGAGGATGGGAGGCTGGGGGAACTGGGATTGACATATAAAACAAGCTTGTTTCAAATTTAAATAAAATACATAAAAAAGAACAGATACACTTAATACTTTGTAGACTCAATTTTCATATACTATGGCATACATAACAAGAGAAGTGAAAGGTGTTAGCTTTGTGGGGATCTGGAACAGGAGAAGGCCCTTCAATCGATCCAGGATGTTGTGTAGTCTGCTTTACTATTTGGAACATATGATCCAGAAGGTCCAATGCCATTTGAAGTATCAGTTGCAGATAGGGCTACTATTTTGAGATTTCTAGTCCCTTAGATGTAAACCAGAGGAGAAGACATTTAACAATTTGAGCAAGGCTTTAAGGCCTGTCCCCTACATACAACTATTCCCACTTTGGGAGACAGATCATTGTCTCATATATATATATATATGTGTGTGTGTGTGTGTGTGTGTGTGTGTGTGTGTGTGTGTGTATGTATATATATACATATGGGTGTGTGTGTGTGTGTGTGTGTCCAATCAAGTCTTGAAGGTACAAACAAGTTATAAAAAGAATTTTCCAAAATCTACTGCTGTTGTAATGCTGTCTCTTTTCAAAATGTACCTACGGCCTCATGGTGTGACTTAGGAAGAGAAAAAATGGCCTGATTTACTGTGTATTTTGATGCCACCATCCAGAAGCAGATAGCAATTGCATTACAATCCATTTCTTGGGCAACTCTGATAGACACTGCCAAAAAGAAATATTCACATTAGTCAGAACTTAGGCAGCACATGAGGTCACACATTTTGTGTAGAAGGAAAAATGACAAGATGAGAGATTGTTCACTGCTTCATTGGCTGTAGTCAATAGATTGGCTTGGCTGATTAGGTAAGTGGAAAAAGCATGATTGGAAAATTGGTAAAAATGACATCTAGGGAAGAATAATGTGAATGTATTTCTTCATTTAGGAGATGGATATGAAGACACTTTGTCCCATGCAAATCCTCATCAAAAGCAGACTTTAATGGAGAAGTAGTCACATAGATAATATGCCCCATTCTGTGGACAGTCAGCTTCCCCTGCCATCCCTGTCATTACTCAATGGGCTATTGAACAAAGTGGCCACAGTGGCAGGATGAAGGTTATATGTGGGTTCTACAACACGGACTACCACTCACCAATGCTGATCAGGCTACAGTTGGTGTTAAGTGACAGATCTTCCAATAACAGAGAACAACACTGAGACTCTGATATGTCATTGTTCCCTTGGGGTAAGCAGCCAGTTACTCGGTAGCAGATTGAATACATCAGAATACATCTTTTATGAAAATGGCAATGCTTTGTCCTTACTTTAGTAGATATTTATTTTGGTTATGGGTTTGTCTTTCTTGCAAGTAATGCTTCTTCCCAAACTACCACCCATAAAATTGATTGTGATGAAGGAATTCACTTTACAGTCAAAGAACTGCATCAATGGGCCCATAATGAGAGAATCAAATGTTCTTATTATGTTCCCCACCAAACAGAAGCAACTGACCTCATAGAATGATGGAATGGCATTTTGAACACATAGTTAAAGCACCATTTATGTATCAAAGTCCTAAGGGTCTTGGGCATAGTTCACCAGAAGATACTATGAGCTTTAGATCATACCATACGATATGGTCTCTCCCATAGCCAGGATCTATGAGTCCAGGAATCAAGAGATGGAAACAGGAATGGTTTCATTCACTATATCATGCTTAGTGACCAGTAGGAAAAAATATTTGCTTACTGTTCCAATAACTTAAATTTCTACGCCCCTAGAACTTTGGTTCAAGAGAGCAGAAGATTCCTGCTAGGATACACAACTAACATTCCATTAAACTGGAAGTTCAGAATACTTCCTGACCACTTCGGTCTTCTGATGCCATTAAGCTGACAAGCTAACAAAGGAATAATAGCATTAGGAGAGATGATTGCTCCAAATTACCAAAGGGAAATAGGATTGCTTCTCCACAGTTAAACATAGAAAGATTATGTCTGGAGTGCTGGGGATTCTTTGGTATATCTCTTGGTGTTAATGTATCCAGTAATTAAAGTCAATGAGAAACTACAAAAACACAATCCAGAATGATGACAGAGGGCATAGACCCTTTAGGAATGAAGGAATGTTTAAATCCCCCAGGAAAAGCACCAGGATCTTCTTAGGAGCTCTGTGATGCTAGAGCAAACATGGAATGAATTTTAGAAGAAGGTTATAAAGGGAATTAAAAATCATATGATTGATTTTCTTATTAATGTGTTTGTGCTAATATTTTCATTTCTTTCCTCAAATTCTTTATCATGTAATATAACATCAATTGAGATAATCTCAGTGATCACCATAATTAAGTTTTGAGATAAATTTCTCAAGGGACTTTGCCATCTATTCTAAAATACATAATGTCCTGCAGTTGTATATCAGATAGTTATATCTTCTAGAATCCATGAAAAGTCCCACAAAGACCATCAGACATGCATTCAATCAGCAAGAACATTTATGTACTATATCAGCATTTTTGGGATTGTTCACCTGTACAAAATGGTGATGACCTTGAGTGGAGCATGCAGGCTCTTTTAAGCACACCCAAGGGGCATTTTAGGGACAGTTAGGTTATCCTATCTTATAGGCTAAGCAAGCAGCAGTTACATTAGTTCCTTTCTGACTGGCTGGGGCTACAGGTCTTCCATCTTTGGGCATGTGTGATCAACTTCCAGGGTCAGGTAAAGGATTTATCCTTATTTGGTCATTGCCTCCCAGGCTTGGTACATGATATCTATCCCCCTTGTCCCTGCTGCCAGGGGCATTGAAGATTGATTGTCCATTGTTTGTGGTTCTTTCAGAAAATGCTTACTCAGTATCAGGAAACTAAAACTGAGGCCTGATCTCTGACAGAAGACTAAACAGCATGGTATGGTATCTGCTCTGCTCTCTCAATATTATGTTAGAAGTAATTATGATCTGATTATTATTTTTTCACTTAAAAGTTAATCATGATATAAGGACGTATGATTTTGTATCAAGTTGACAAGTGATGGACTTTTAATGACTATTCTTGATTGTCAATTTGACTATATGCGGAATTAAAAGCCAAGCCTCTAAACCCACCAGCAAGAAATTGTTAGCTATTTGGAACATGTGAAGTCAGAAGACCCATCTTTAATCCATATCATCTGGACCACACCTTCTGGTGTAAGCCTTTGTAAAGGACAAGGAAGAAAGAAGATTTGGCTGTTTGCCTTCTTGTCCTTGTCTTTCCTGGCTAGTTTATTCCTTCAGTAGCATTAGAACCTACTTCTAGATTCTGGAGTATACTGAAATCAAACAGAGACATCCATCATTGTGAGACTCAACAACCATTGTATCCTTGTACTTTTGATTGGGAGACATGAAGAGGTCAAGAAAGTCCTTATGCACACACTTAAGCACTGAAGAATTCAGGAAAGTTAAACACACAGCTATATCTTTGATGGTCTGAGGTGCTTAGCAGTAGTTTGCAATCAGGTAATCCTTTGATACATATTGAGCCACGCCCAATACATATCTGATGGGAGATGTCATTCTGTAAAAATGTTTCTTTTATTGGTTAATGAATAAAGCACTGTTAGCACTGTTGAGCTTTATATCTAATATAACATTTCATTGTGTTATTTGGGGCTGGCACAGCTGGGTCCAGGCCAGTGGGAAAACCTTACTCATAACACATATCTTTCAGAATTTATGTTTTACCTATCCCAAACCCTTTCCTCCTGATTGTTGAGCATTGCTTTTAGACCATAAAATCCATCCTTATGAGTGTAATCACTTGCACTTTATAATAGTCTAAAATGACTTCTATGTTGTCTTAGTGCCCTTGGGGAGGTTCCTGACACCCACAATCATTATGTTTACTTTGGTTATCTCTGAGTCAATAGTATCCATTTTATGGTGAAAGAAACCAGATGTACTTTGTCAAGAATCTCAATGTAAACATGTCTTAAAATTGTTGTGCACTCAGGACTGAGTTAATTATTATTAGAAAATGCCCCCCCATTGTGCTGTGCGAAATATGGCTAAATTAAAAGATCTTGGTCAGACTCTAGAAGTTCTGGTCCAGTACCATTTAACAAAACTGTGCTGATAAAAGTTTCATTCTTATCTCACCCTTATTTATTTATTTATTTATTTATTTATTTATTTATGTATTTTACTGTAGAGCTTGCTGGGATCTTCCCACAGAGACAACTATTGCTGAAATCATCTGACCATAACATGTAAGCCAGCCACTATAAAAGTATCTCTCATATATATATGTGTGTGTGTGTGTGTGTGTGTGTGTGTGTGTGTGTGTGTGTATGTTCATTCTATCAGTTTCTTTTCTAGGAAGTCTAACTAGTGCATATTTGTAGCTCCTGGTGTGACTCTGAATAAGATGAATGAGTCTACATGAAAATGGATAATGTTTTTTAATTCTGGTTCAGAGTTGCTGTGGAAGAATTCATAAAAACATACACATAGTCAATGAAGCTTTACAGGGTGTACTATAAGCTATCAGAAATTTTATATTTTTTGATGCATTCAGAGCACAGTTCTGTACATTTGACACAATAACTGACAAACTTAGCAATAAATTCCCTGTTAGATTCATCAGATTTCTTCTTCTTTTACACCAAAACAACCCTGTGTTTTTCATAAAAAAAAATAACTTGTTGAGTCCTATAGTTCATAGCTTAGCACAGATAATAAAAATGGCCAGATTTGCTGTAGACATCTGTCTCCGAATGATTTCTGTTATTGCAACTATGCCTTGGTACTTTCTGGATTCTCTGGATCCCTTGCTCAAAAAAGTGATATGTTTCTGTGTTCACTAACTTCAAAAAATAATTGGAAATGTAAACAAGTATGGACTTTGTTTCCCTGGAATGTTTTATTAAAGTTACTGAAGAATGTTATCTGGAAATTAGTATTTCATACTAATTAAAGCAGGCAATACTGATAGAAACTTAGTCATATCTTTTGCAATCTCAGATATCCTCAGTAGATGGTGATATGTAACCATTTTCTCTCTCCAATTCCATCATCTTATGAATACTGCTATCAGCATCAAACTAGGTGGCAGCTTTTCCATATACATCTCAATGTTTCACAAATTTACATCTTTCTAATCTCTTATTATGCTACAATCTTAAGAAAAACAGACACATATGCCCCTCCCCACATGCACACAGGAGAGAGAGAGAGAGACAGAGACAGAGACAGAGACAGAGAGAGAAGAGAGAATGGAAATGTAGTCCAAGTTTCTAGCAGTGTAGAGATAAAGATTGCAAATATGTTCTTTACAAACCATATAGCTAGTATTTTCAATTTTAACTATAACTACTACACAGTTTCTGTAGTAGCTTTTACATTCAGCTAATTTACATAAAACAGGCATATAAGATATGTTAATGAGGGAGTTTTGCTCGCTTATGAAAAATGGTAGGAAATCAGATAAAGCTCAAAGTTTAAGTAGCCCTACATATACATACAACATAGGAACTAGTCGGGTCTAGTTTAGAATCAGGCTCAGATTTGCCTCACTCCAGGTTCCAGCTTCTGTTGCTGTGATGACCTCCTGCCTGAGCTCATGTGTGTGATGAAAGGGTAAACTATATAGGTTCTTATAAATTTAACCAGCAATAGTTAGATTTTTTTTTTATTTTTCAGGAATTACTATACTTCACAACCAATATGGCAACATATATGTTCATAGATTGTTCAGGAAACTAAAAAGTGTATATAGTATGGTTGTTTTGCATGTCGTTTGACTAGACCATAGTATCCACTTAATCAAACATGAAAGCCTATATTATTTTGGATGCACTTTGTAAATATGGCTAATCTTAAAATCAATAGAATTCAATTTGAGGATTACCTTGATTATATTGGTGTCCTTCATTCAACCAGATGAGAAGCCTTAGGAGAAAAACTGAAATTTCTCCATAGAAAAAGGAAATCTGCTTCAAAATGGAAATAATTCTTCATTTAGAATTCCCATCCTGTCAGTCTGCCCTACAAATTCCACACTTGCTAGTTCCCACAATACATTTGCTGATGTTTTAAAATAAATCACGGCTGGTTCTGTTTCTATGGAGAGACATGTATGCGACATGTGTACAAATTTAACACATATAAAAGAGGTTAGTTATATTTGTACAAGTAACTACAGTTTCTTGATCTTTCCTGTTTAAGAGAAAAGAGATTATAGCCATAATCATGAACCAGGTTTCTCTTTCTCCATATTCATAGTCTATATCAGTATTTACCAAAAGGAAGTCATTTTCTTCATCCAATTGGCAATATTTGCAGATATTTTTAGTTGTCACAACTGATGGATTCAAAAGTGATTTATTAAATGGAGATCATAAATGCACAAAGTATGTTAAATTGTGAGTAAATATGTTAAATACATATATCTTTATTTAACAAAGAGCTATCCATTCAAAATGACTATAATATGAACATCATGGAAAGCTGATCTATTTGAATAAATTATAGTTTATGGAAAGCTTATCTATTAGAATAAATTATAGTTCACTCAAAATCTTCTCAAATAGTTGTTGGAGTCTACATGTCAAAGCAAAAGACCACTATGAATTAGAGATTGATAATAAAAACAACCTCAACTTCCTTAAACAGATGAATGCATAATAAAAATAGGATACATATAAATTATGGAGCACTACTCAGGTTTAAAGAAAATGAAATTTACAGGTAATTGGGTGGACTTGGAAAAGATTATATTGAGTAAGGTAATTAAGACCCAGAAAGACAATTGTCTCATGCTCTTTCTCCTTTGCAGTCCCTAACTCCAAATTTTCAGATGTGAATATAAAACATTGAACTACTTCAGAAACTAGAAGAGTATGAAGGGACCGCTAAGTGGTTACTTTAGAGGGAACTATTTGAGTAGAGGTGATATTAAAAAGGAAAGAAAAAAGGAGAGGGAAGGATTTTCAACTATTTGGGGGTAATAAGATTAACACAGGAGGAGAAGTAGAGATAAGGGTCAAATAACAAAGATATTCATAAAACCGGAATGATAATATATTTGTTATATATTTACAGAAATTATGCTGTACACATATATATCATATAATGCATGTATGTATTTATGCACTTACAATCACATAATATATGTGTATATTTACACGTTTCTTAAAACAATTTATGGTTTCACTGACCATATGAAGCCATAAACTAACAAAAAAGTCCATAAACTAAAGAAAACTCATTATCATATCTAAGAAACCTCCTTTCAGATGGTTGACAGTAAGCCCTTACTGGTGAAAACAGTAACGACACAAATCTCAGAGTATTTCAGTTAGATTTAAACTTAAAGCCTCCTTCCAGTAGTTAAGCTTCAATGGCACCAGCTAATTACTATGCATGATGCCATGAGAGAGAACCAATTAGTAGTCTTACCCAACTCTGTCACCTGTGAACCACAACAATAACCAAAAGAGAAGAATATCTGCAAGGTGTAGTAAGTACATTAATATGTTGATGGTAGCAATAGCTGTCTAAGTGTAGTTAAGGCCCACTAAAAAGAAGGGAAATCAAACCTTGGCACCAGAAAACTAATTAAGTAATTAGAATATGTGAAGTTATGCATTAGTAAGAGAATCTTGTACTGTCATTTTGTTGACTAGGTTAAGCCTGTAACTACATTCAAAATCTTATCCTCATACTTATAGGTAAGGATAGTTACAACGCCTCATCAAAGACTTATTTAGAGCAAATGGAGACCATCACACACACACACACACACACACACACACACACACACACACACTAGTAAAGAGAGGTTATTGATTTGAGAATGAGCAGGAGGGGAGCTGGATGTAAAAGAAATGGAAGTGGGATGTTATTTCACTATATTTTAACTAAAAACGTATTTCAAAATTGTAAACAAACAAACAAAAAAGGACCATTATTTTCAACCCTTAGTATCCTAATAGCAACACAAGCACTAGGGTTCTCCCGAGAAAGAACTCCTGTTATTAATGCCTATCAGTAACCAGGGCAAGGTGACACATACCTACCTTCTAGAGTCTTAGTGGGTATGTTGTGATGACCTATTTCCAACTAAATGAAAGTGATAGGATCATTGTTGCCCAAACCAGAACTTTCTGGTGTCCTCTTTCTCTCTCTCTCTTTTTTAAATCAGTTATTTTTTTAATCACAAAACTCTACTCCTGATTCACTGTTTCAGGAAATAATCTTGGTAACTTTTGCATAGTATATACTTTTTAATTTTTCAACTTTCATCTTTATTTGTTTCCAATGAAGAATAAGTTTCCAAATTAATTTGCCATAATGTTAGTTATCTCTCAAGATAATATAATATAATACAATGTGATTTGAATCTTTCTTTGGGTTACAGTAAAGAAATGGTTCACTAATAGACAATATTTCCTGACAGCTAGATGATGTGAAATATTAATAAAAATTCAAGTAGATGAGTAGTTAGAACAAGGAAAGAGGAAATAGAAGACACAATGACTTTAACATGATGAGCAAGGTAGAGTGTATTACAAGATGAAATCAGAGTCTGGCAATCTCAAGATCATATAGTTTCCATCTTAGTCAGGATATGCTTCAGTGTATGGACATACAGAGCTAAGGTAAATTGTCCAGACCTCACAATATGGTTAAGAAAACATATTAATCAGAAATTACACCAATAAATGTGTAATTGTAAAGTGAAGTAAATGCTGTGAAAACAATTATCAGATGTGAGATTTTATGACAAAGTATACAATGTCACAAAATGAAAGAAGGAATTCACAAAATGATGATTAAAAGAATGACTAATCAGTAGGAATGACAGGACGGTTGATATAACCAAATAAGTTGTCCTTTTCTAACTTAAAAATGTTCCACTGTTCTTCCACCAACAGTGGAGGAGTGTGCTCCTTTCTTCACATCCTCTCCATTATAAACTGTCTTTTGTGTTTTTGATTTTAGCCATTCTACCAGGAGTAAGATGATACCTCAATGTTGTTTTGATTTGCATTTCCCTAATAGTTGAGGATGTTGAGGACTTTCTTAAGTGTCTTTTAGGCATTTTATATTCCTCCATTGAGAATTCTCTATTTAGTCCTGTACCCTACTTTTTGGTTGAATTATTTAATGTTTTGGTAACTAATTTCTTGACTTCTTTGTATATTTTGGAAATTAGCCCTCTGTCAGATGTGGGGTTGGTGAATATCTTTTCTTATTCTGTGGGTTGCCATTTGTCTTGTTGACTGTGTCCTTTGCCTTACAGAAGTTTCTCAGTTTTAGGAGGTCCCATTTATTAATTGTTGATTTCAGTGTCTGTGATACTGGTTTTATATTCAGGAAGCAGTCTCCTGTAACAATTCATTTAAGGGTACACTCACTTTCTCTTCTAAGAGGTTCAGTGTCTGGGTTTATGTTGAGGCCTTTCATCCATTTGGACTTAAATTTTGTGCATGGTGACAGATGTGGATCTATTTGAAGTCTTCTACACACCAGCATACAGTTATGCCAGCACCATTTGATGAAGATGCTTTCTTTTTTCCATTGTATAAATTTAGCTTCTTTGTCAAAATTTAGGTGTTTGTAGGTGTGTGGTTTTATATCATGGCTTTGGATTAGATTCCCTTGGTTTACCTGTCTATTTTTGTGCCAATACCAAGCTTCTTTCAGGACTATAGCACTATAATAGAGTTAGAAGTCAGGGATGGTGATGCCCCCAGAAAGTTCCTTTATTGTATAGGGTTGTTTTTGCTATCATGGGTGTTTTGTTTTTCCATATAAATTTGAATATGGTTCTTTCAAGGACTGTTAAGTATTGTACTGGGATTTTGATGGGGATTTCATTGAATCTATGGATTGCTTTTGACAAGATTGCCATTTTTACTATGTTGATCCTACCTATTCAAGAGCATGAGAGATTTTTCCATTTTCTGGTTTTATTTGATTTCTTTCTTTAAAGACTCAAAGTTCTTATTACATAGGTCTTTCACTTCTTTGGTAAGCTTAACCTACAATTTTTTTTGTTGTTGTTTGAGGCTATTTTAATTTTTAATGGGTGATTTTTCTCTGATTTCTTCCTCAGCCCCTTATTTGTCTGTATATATTAGGGCTACTGGTTTTTTTTTTTTTTTTTTTTTTTTTTTTTGTTTTTTTTTTGTATCCTGCTAGTTTCCTGAAGGTATTTATCAGTTCTAGGAGTTCCCTAGTAGAGTTTTATGGGTTGCTTATGCAAACTATCATGTCTTCTGCAAATAGTGAAAATTTGACTTCTTCCTTTCCAATTTGTATCCTCTTTATCTCCCTTTGTTTTCTTATTGCTCTACTTTGTACTTCAGGTACGATATTGAAGAGATATGAAGAGAATGGGCGGCTTTGTCTTGTTCCTGATTTTAGAGTAATCCCATTGAGTTCTTTTCCATTTAGTTTGATGTTGGCTGTTAGATTGCTGCATATTGCTTTTATTGTGCTTAGGTATGTTCCTTTTTATCATGATTCTCTACAAAACATTTGTCATGAAAGGGAACTGGATTTTGTCAAAGGCTTTTTCAGCATCCAGTGAGATGATCATATGGTTTTTCTTTTTCTGTTTGTTTATATGGTGGATTGCATTGATGGAGTTTTATATGTTGAACAATCCCTGCATCCCTGGGATGAAGCCTACGTCTACAGCCACTTTGGAAGTCTGTATCGTGGTTCCTTAACAAAATGGATATTAGTCTATCTCAAAAACCAATATTCCCACTCTTAGGCATATACCCACAATATGTACATTCATACAAACAAGACATCTGTTCAACTATATTTATAGCAGCATTATTTGTAATAGCCAGAACTTGGAAGCAACCTAGATGCCCCTCAACTGATAAATGCATGGGCAAAATGTGGTATATTTACACATTGGAGTACTCAGCAGAAAAACACAATGGAATCCTGAAAATTGAAAATTACAGGGAAATGGATGTAACAAAAAAAAAAAAAAATCCTGAGTGAGGTAACCCAGCCACAAAAAGCCAAACATGGTATGTATTTGCTCATATGTGGATTTTAGACATAGAGCAAAGGATTACGAGCCCACAATTCACACCACCAGAAAATCTAGGAAACAAGGAGATACATACATGATCCCCTAGAGAAGGGGAAATGGACAAGATCTCCTGAGCAAATTGGGAACATGGGATGAGGGTAGAGGGAGTTCTGAGAAAGAAAAGGGGGAAGAGAAGGGAAGAAGAGCACATGGGGGAGAAGGAAAATTGCTTCAGGGGAAGACTAGAGGAGAGCAAGAAAAGAAATACCACAATAGAGGGAGCCTTTATATGCTTTAAGAGAGATCTGTCACTAGGGAAATGTCTAGAGATCTTCAAGGATGACCCCAAGTAACAATCTGAGCAATAGTGAAGAGACTGCGTTAAATGTCCTTCCATGATAATGAGATTAATGTCTACCTTATATGCCATTCTAGAGCCTTCATCTAGTAGCTGATGGAAGCAGAAATGGGCACCCACAGCTAAATACTGAGCTAAAGTCCTGAAATGTAGTTGCAGAGAGGGAGGAGTGATGAGAAAATGGGTCAAGACCAGGCTGGAAAATCCCACAGAATCAACTGATCTTAACAAGGGGGAGCTCATGCACCCCAGTCTGATAGCTGAGAAATAAGCATAGGACTAACCTAGAGCCCCTGAATGTGGGTGTTAGTTAGGAGGACTGGACAGTCTATGGGGCCTCTACTAATGGATTTATATTTATCCCTAGTGTACAAATTGACTTTGGGAGGGAGCCCATCCTACATAAAAGGATACTTTCTCAGCCTAGAGACATCTGTGTGGTGGGTAGGCCCACTCCCCATGGAAGGCCTCATTCTCCCTGTGGAACAGAAAGAGCAGGGCCTCAGGCTTTGTGGGGGTTATATGGGATGATGTGTAGTTGAGGGGATTGGGATTGACATAAAAAGAAATTTGTTTTAAATTTAAATTTAAAAAACAGAAAATAAATCCACTTTTTAAAAACATATTTTGAATCAGCAAACAAATGTATTTTAAAAAAATAAATTGAATATAACAAAGAACAAATGTTTTTAGAATTCAGTGCTGTTAGTAAAATTATTGTTTTCATAAGGTCTAACTCTGGGTTTCTTTTGGTCTTTGACTTCTCATTTTGAATGATTGTGAGAGCTCCACTTAGAGAGTATGTTAAGTGATACCAATACAAACATATCCCCAATTATTTTTATTCACTTTCAGGATAGGTGAAGAGCTATTTTGGACAAGCAGTGTTATCACCTTGTAGAAAATTTCACTATTCCCAATGTTTTTACCTTTTACTCAGTTTTATTTCAAAGTTTCTCCTTAAGGAATGCCTACAAACTCTTGCAATAATAGGTTTCCAGGGGAGGTCATTGAGGTCTTATTTACTGTGTATTTTTCTCAGGACACTATCCTGAAAGTTTTCCAATGCCTGACTGTCTATAGCAGGACCAAGCGCCACTTTAGAGAAAATTCTATGCTACCAGATATCCTTATGGCGCTTATGGCCCTCTGACAATTTAGTCTTACTACTTTTGAGAGTGTGCATATGTCAGTAAAATAGTAGAATCAAATAAGAGAAAATTAGACTGTGTGAGCTAAAATGGAATTTAAGTGTATCATATATAAAGAACTGGAGCAAGTCCCTCTTTTGCTTTCTTGGTCCAGTGCCAGATTCTTCTGTTTGAAGAGACATTGTTGTGATAGGGTTTAAAATGTTTGTTACTTGTAATTTTTAAACAGTGCTTGTTTCCCAGTGTTAATATTGATGCTTCCAAATGTGAAAATGCATATAATTATCACCACCACCATTAATCTACCATTGCTATTTTTTAAAAAAAAAACATAAATGTTAACCTTGTGACAGATGTATATTTTGAGGGAAGTTAGAAGAAGCTTAAAAATATTAAATACATGTTCTCTGAAGTAGATCTAAGCAATACTTCTATAAGGTCTAATATTTGGATGCTCTCAGGTACAAATCAAATTCAAAAATGAAAAATAAATTATCATAGCCCTGTAAGTGTCTGATAGTGTCTGCTTCATAATTATTGCCAGTCGAAATTTAGAGATCACATAGAATTGACAGTGGAGAACTGAAAAACTTCAAGACTCATCAGATATATTTTTTTTCAGTAAAATGAAAATAAATAAACAAATGACTTGCAGTGTATGAATCATCATTTGAACTCATTATATAAGGAATATAATGTATCCTGGTTTGTTTTATAAACAATATTTTGTAAACCATGCTTAAAATATCAAATTAAGAGCATAATTACTAGTTCAGAGCCTTTGAGATCTGAGTATATCTCCATGCTTTGATTAATCTCTATTTTTTTCTCGTTCAAGTTAACATATTTTGTCTACTAGCATAGAAGTGGTACAAACAATACATACAATTGGGCAATCTGAATCTGTCACATTGAAACATTATCAACACATCCCATTTAAGAATATTGTAAATACCTTCTGTTGAATGTGATACAATAAGTTTGAGCATGATTAGTGTTGTTCGCTACATAGGGTATGCACAAAATTGCTGTGCAATTAAATCAAGGGACTTATATTCTGAGTTAACTTAAATAATTGGATTTTCAATTTGACATACATGTGAGAAAAAGAGAAAGTACACATTTCAAAAATCAATTCCCTGTTAGAAAAGACTTCAAAATATGAGGATAATTTCTGCAATATCAAAATTTTCAAATAAAAATATTTAAATAATTCAATTTCACAATAACACTTGGGTTGACTTAGTTTTTTCACTTTTTATTACAAGTATTTGTAGTGTTGTTCTTTTATTTTCTTTACTAAGAAAAAAACAATAATTCTACCAAATTCAAAGAGGCCTATTTTTTTTACTCATTTGATAGTAAATAAAACATCCTAAGTTGTTATGAATGCTTTCTTATTTTTTCATTGAAAAAGTTTGTTTTCAAACAATGTATTCTGATAATACATTTCCCCTCTTCTAACTCTTCCCAGATTTTCTTTACCTCAATTTGATCCATGTTTGTTTGTGTGTGTTTGTGTGTGTATGTATTCATATGCTTACAAAGGCACATATGTGGAGGTCAAAGGACAACTTGTTGGAGTGTGCTCTCTACTTTCATTACTGAACTCAGGTTTCAGGCTTGGCAGAATGTACCTTCAGCTGTTGAGCCATCTAACCAGTCCTGTAAGTGATGTTACTTAATTTTTAGTTAACCTCCAAAACAATAAATTTCACTATAAATATTTTTAATATTTACATTTTATTTTGCTCATAAATTGCTCATTGGCTTCTGTGGGTGATATTTTAAATTCAGTTGAAACATTTAATCTATAGATAAATTAGTTTACAATAATATTATGAACACAAACATTGGAATAGTAAATGATAAGGATTTCACCATAAAATAATACTTTGCAGAATGTTTTTGGAATTGTTTATACCAGAAATAATTCCTAACTACATTCCTTCCAAATACTCTAATACTCTGTCATTTAGTATAACAAACTACTAAAAGTATACTAACAGCATTGTTGACAAAAAGAAATTAATAGAAGTCTTAATTGTAGTGAAGTTTCTATTGAATAATAATAATGAATAAGAGATTTTTTTTAAATTTTTATTTATTTATTTATTTTATATAACCATGTCCATTTAATTGAAAACAAACATTTATAGACAATATTTGGGAATTTGGGCATTGTTCTTTCCAAACTACTTCCTGCTGGTAAGGGGCGCTGTCATGAGGGATTCGAAGAAGATTCAGAAATCCTGGCTGTAGGCTGTAAGGCTGCTTTGTCCTGCTGTTTTGAATGTAGGATCACCTGGTACTCTGTTTCAGGTGGTCTGGCTTGATCAAACCACATTAGTCTGGAAGGAATCCACAGCATGTTTCAGAGATTTTTATTTTATTTTTGGAATCAGTTGCTATTCTTTAATTCACTAAGAATGAAATAACTTATTTTTCTCGTTTTCAGTGAGGACTAGTAATTGAAAATGGAATTTGGTATCCTACCAGCAAAGGAAAAGCCATGGCTACTCAGGAAGGTGAGACCAAAGAGTAACCTCATGATGAACCCAGAGAAAAAGCAGGACCTTGTCTCCACTGAGAAGGGAGGCATACATGTATTGTTCAGTACTAGGGAGATTTCCTTGTATACACAAGGCTATAGTTCAGCACATAGTACTGAGATAAAATGAAGTAAAACAGGAAGGGGAGGTGAACTTAAATTATCACAGTTTAAACTGTGTTAGAATCTGGAAACATAATTTTATATTTTATGTTTGAATACCTTGGCTCATGTGCTTTTCAAGGAACAACTATTCTAAACTTAGTTTTAATTTAGTTGAATGGAAAAAATTAAAAGTCTTTGATTTTTCCATGCATAAATGTATCAAAATATTCAGGTGTCTTACAACGATATAACTTATCAGTTATTCTGTAGGGTAAGACACATTTATTGATGGAATATACTTTGAACAAATAGCATCTAAACCAATATATGCCCACCTTTCACTGTAAACAATAAAATTGAGACCATAACGTAGTGAAAAAATATATTTTAACTTTCTAGATACCTCAGGATCTAGAGACTGAAGTATAGTGATGAAACTAATCAATATAAGGTATATAACATTTGCAATGTTTGATATGTACAATGTATCTTTGATGAGTACTTTAGTAAATATTGAAAATAGTAAGACTGTGTATATTGAAGTAGTCTCAAAATACTAGTACATTTTCCATGGGTATTTCTAAGAAAGTGATGAATGTCAATGGATATATAGAAAGAATAAGTGGATTATTTCCTGGCGTCTACTCCTGTGGGGTGAATTTGCTTCTCTCTGTTCTAAGGTTTTCAGTTGGGCTCTTAATTCTCTTATGTGACTATCCTCTGTTTTCTTCATATGGGCACTTAGGGCAATGAACTTCCCTTGTAGCACTGCTTTCAAGGTGTCCCATAAGTTCAGGTATGTTGTATCCTCATTCTCGTTGAATATTAGAAAGTCTTTAATTTCTTTCTTTATTTTTTATTTGACCCAGGACTGGTGCAATTGCACATTGTTCAGTTTCCATGAGTTTGCAGGTTTTCTGCTATTTGTGTTGTTGTTGAATTCCAATTTTAAAGCATGGTGGTCCGATAAGATACAGGGGATTATTCCTATTCTCTTGTATCTGTTGAGGTTTGTTATGTCAGCTAGTATGTGGTCGATTTTAGAGAAGGTTCCATGTGGAGCAGAGAAGAAGGTATACTCTTTTATCTTTGGGTGGAATGTTCTATAGATGTCTGTTAACCCCAGTTGAGACATAACTTCTGTTAATTCTTTTGTTTCTTTGTTGAGTTTCTGATTTTTGGTCCTGTCTAGTGTTGAGAGTGGTGTATTGAAATCTCCCACTATGAGTGTGTGAGGTTTTATATGAGCTTTGAGATTTAGTAGTGTTTCTTTTACGAATGTGGGTGACTTTGTATTAGGGGCATAGATGTTCAGAACTGAGACTTTGTGATGATGAATTTCTCCTGCGATGAATATGAAATGACCGTCTGTAACGAGTACTGTTTTTCTGCCTGCCACAGCTGGTCTTGTCCTGCTGCCGCGCCAGCCCCAAATAGACTCTGTATTTGATACAATGCTGTTGGCCCGGTTACTTGTTTCTTATCGGCTAGCTCTGCCTTTAATTATTAACCCATTTCTGCTGATCTATGTATTTCTCTTACCGGGGAGCTGGCGGCATACTGCTTTCTTCAGACTCTCCATCTTGGCTCCCCTTCCTCCTTCCTATTTCCTCCTTGTCTCCTAGTCCCTCCTATCTTCCTTTCCTATTGGCCAACAGAGCTTTATTCATTAACCAGTATGAGAAACATATACAGAATGACATCTCCCATCATCTCCTCTTTTCTGTCTAAATAAAAAGAAGGGTTTTAACCTTAACATAGCAAAATATATCACAAAACAGTTATCAAATAAGAATCACAGTTAACACTATTTAGTCCATTAACATTTAGCAAGGTTTGAAGAAAATATTCCATCATGTATCATATCTTTGTGTGTCTAAAGTTTAAGTAACTTATCTTTAATACTAAGGAAAACTGTAACCATAACTCTCTGTCTTCAAGTCCCTCAAAGACCACAGAAGGATAGTATAAACTCTAGAAATGACAGAGACAACTCACTGCCTGGTCAACCAAAGTTCTTTTGTAATCTTCCATCTTTAGCCCATAGGCCATAGTGTGTCTGGCAGACTCTTTAGCAATGCAGGAGACTTTAAACTGTCTTTTTGTATTCGCAGTTTGTCAGTCAATTTTCTCTGTGTCCTGCATACTGTCTCGCAGACTCTTTCATGAAGCAGAAACTCTGTAGCAATGTCCATCTTGAATCAGCAGTCACTTTTCTGTGGGTCCTGCTTGTCCAGTATATACAGCATAAAGTCAAACAGTTCAGACAAGAGCAGTATCTTGTCCAAATGGCTAGTTTTGCCATATTGGAAGTAAACTCCATAATGTGTTTTTTTAATGTCCATCTTGCTTTCTGACGCAGGTGGTGTTGCCAGGAGCATTTATGTCTCATTGTCAAGTAAAACCCTAAATCATTTTAAATGCCATATTCTGTAGGTCTTTGAAAGGTTTGAAGAATTTCCATCTATCTTAAATACATCTCTGTGTATCTTGAAAAACCTTACTAAACTCTAAGCTTTGACTATCATAGGTAATTATCTATAATCTGTACTACATTACATTTCTAAATGACCTATACAAACAAGAGGAGAAATATACATATCACAAAATTGACATTAAATTGTATCAATAAATAAAAATCCATTCCAAAACAAACTATGCATATCTATACCATAATTCCCTTTTTACCTTTAAAAAGAATTGGCTGTGATCATTAACCATTTATAAACAAGCCCATTTAAATGAAAACAAACATTTATAAACAATATTTGGGAATTTGGGCGTTGTTCTTTCCAAACTACTTCCTGCTGATAGGGGGCGCTGTCATGGGGATCCTAAGAAGATGCAGAAATCTTGGCTGTAGTCTGCCAGGCTGCTTTGTCCAAGCTGTTTTGAACGTTGGATCACCAGCGACTCTGTTTTAGGGGGCCTGGCTTGATCAAACCACATTAGTCTGGATGGAATCCACAGCTTTTTAATTTCTGTGGAAACAAAAATAGAAATCCTTTTCCCCAGTAACTTGTCCTTGAACTTAAATGTTGGAGTCAAAGCATTTTTAAAATATATAAATTGAATCAATGCAACAGCATTTCCTTTATCAGTTGTTGTTATTTTCTCAGCAGTCAAACAATGCAGAGACAACACAATAGCATACAGTAACCAGATTCTCTCTGAGCTTTTCATCTTTACGTGGCTTTATTATTACTCCGTTTCTTTTACTTTTTATTTTTTATTTTTTGAGACAGGGTTTCTCTGTGTAATTCTTATCTGTCCTGGAATTCACTCTGCATACCAGGTTTACTTTGAAATCACAGAGATCTGCTTGCCTCTGTCTCCTGAGTGCAGGGATTAAAGGCATGTGCCACCACATCCAGTTCCTGTCTCTTTAAAACCGTTTTTTTTTTTTTTTTTTTTTTTTTTTTTAATTCTCTCCCAAGCCTACGTATTTTTTAAAACACACTGCAAACCTTTAGAGGTTTTTCTTCATATGAATATGTCTTTACTGTAAATCTTTATCTTTTCTGGCCATGAGTCTTTTATCTGGTAAACAACAACATTGATAAAATGAAAGTCATAGCTGTATCAGCTGCAGTTTACCAAAGATGGTGGCAGGTACTTTTACCCGCCAGCACAGAAAGCTGTGCTCACCGCCTTGGTCTGCGCTGCCACCCAGAAAGCATGCTGCTGGCTTGGAGATGTGGTCACTGCCATTGCCATCTCTCATACACACCAATAAACTGTTAGCAGAGTTATTTAAAAGCTGTGCGGTTTTTTGCCGTTTATGCTGAGTCAGGAACCTTCCCTTAAAGGAGCCGGGCAAATATCTGCTTGTCTCTCGCAAAACAGAGTCCAACCGAGAAAAATGCTGTTACCAAGAAACCTTGCTTATCTCTTTTCTTTTGTTTCTAAAACCCTTTTTTAACCTTTTGTTAAATTTTAAGTGGAAGTTCTTACTAGCCACATGGGCGCCATCTGTAAGGTGTACGGTTTTTCCGCCTGCCGCCGCTGGTCTTGTCCCGCCGCCAAGCCACCAGCCCCAAATAATACACAGAGACTCTGTATTTGATACAATACTGTTGGCCCGGTTACTTGTTTCTTATCGGCTAGCTCTGCCTTTAATTATTAACCAATTTCTGCTGATCTATGTATTTCTCTTACCAGGGAGCCGGCGGCATACTGCTTTCTTCAGACTCTCCATCTTGACCCTCCTTACTACTTCCTATTTCCTCCTTGTCTCCTAGTCCCTCCTATCTTCTTTTCCTATTGGTCAACAGTGCTTTATTATTAACCAGTACGAGAAACATATATACTTAATGGCATCTCCCATTGGAGTTTTCCTTCCAATACTTTCTGTAGGGCTGAATTTGTAGATACATATTGGGAAAATCTGGTTTTGTCATTAAATATCTTGTTCTCTCCATCTATATTGATTGAGAGTTTTGCTGGATATAGTAGCTTAGGCTGGCATCCGTGTTCTCTTAATACTTTTAGAACATCTATCCAGGACCTTCTGGCCTTGAGGGTTTCCATGGTGAAGTCAGGTGTAATTTTGATAAGTCTGCCTTTATATATTACCTGTCCTTTTTCCTTTGCTGCTCTTAATATTCTTTCTTTATTCTGTATGCTAGGTGTTTTGATTATTATATGTCGAATGGTCTTTTTTCTTTGGTCCAGCCTATTTGGGGTTCTGTATGCTTCTTGTACTTTCATGGGCATGTCCTTCTTCAGATTTGGAAAGTTTTCCTCGATGATTTTGTTGAATATGTTTTCGGCACCGTTGAGCTGGCCTTCCTCACCTTCATCTATGCCTATTATTCTTAGGTTTGGCCTTTTCATGGTGTCCCACATTTCCTGGATGTTTTGTGTTAAGGATTTGTTGGATTTATGATTTTCTTTGGTCGATGAATCTATTTCTTCTAGTTTATCTTCTGCGCCTGAGATTCTCTCTTCCATCTCTTGAATTCTATTGGTTATGCTTGTGTCCGTAGTTGCCGATTTTTTGCCCAGCTTTTCAATTTCCAGCATTCCTTCGGTTTGTGTTGCCTTTATTTTCTCTATTTCAGTTTTCAAGTCTTGAACCATTTCCTTCACCTGGTTAATTGTTTATCTTGGCTTTCTGTACTTTCCTTAAGGAATTTGTTCAGTTCTTCCACTTTTTTGTTTGTTTTTTCCTCCATTTCTTTAAGGTATTTTCTCACATCTTCTTTGAGGGCCTCTATCATTTTTATGATGGTAATTTTTAAGTCGTACCCTTCTGCTTCCTCTGCTTTGTTGTTGTGTTCCATTCTAGTTGGTGTAGATTCCCTAGATTCTGGTGGTGTCATGTTTGTCTTTCTGTTGTTAGGTGTTCTCTTGTATTGCCTTCTTCCCATAGCTTCTTCCAGTAGGTTTTGGTGGTGTCTCCCCCCTCTCTCTATGGTACTTCCCCGATGGGCTTATGTGGGTCTGAGATTCAATATCTGTAGCTCTGTGTGGTCCAAGCTCTCTAGGTGGTCTCTCCACAGACATGGACCCAGGGATGGGGTCAAGGATGAGGATCCAGAAGAAGATGCCAGCAGGTACTCACAGTGGTCCTCTGGCTAATTGCTCTGGCCAATAGCTCTGGCCAATAGCCAGCGGAAGAGGGCAAGGGCTGAGCTGGAATTTGAGAAGGTTTTGCAGGATAGTGGGATCTCACTGGGAACTGGAGCTCTCCAGCTGAGACCTCCTTCTTTGGCAGAGGCCAGGATTTGGGGGTCAAGGATCTTGTCTGTGGGAACTCCGAGTGGACCTGCAGAGATAGGCGGATCCCTGGGAGGGGCCCGGGACTCCAGCAGAGGACTGGAGGCGGGGTCAGAGATCAAGCAGGCAGAAATTATGGGTGGTCCCGCGTGGATAGTCAGGTCTCCTTTGTTCAGAGTTGCTCCTAGAAGTCTCCAAAGTAGGGTGGACTGTTGGCTCCACCCTCTGTCCCAGTGCTCAACCAGAGCTGCAGGACCGTGGGTGGGGTAGGGCAAAGGGTTGGGGGGGTAGGCTGGTGGTGGGGATGGGTGGGGGTGTATCAGAGCTCCAAGGGTGCTCTCCATGGGTCCCAAGACAGGAGCAGCAGGATCAGGGGCCAACCCAGTGAGTTCGGGTGGGGGAGGGGGAAGGGAAAAGAGGTTGTAGGGGACAGGCAGCCCTCAACTAATGCCTGTTGAAAACAGGATCAAACACCCATACATAAGCATTGAGTCGAACTAGAACAGGATGATATTGCGGTAAATAAGGATCAGGATAAACAAATAAGCCGAATAGATGTTTATTCAGGGAGAAATAACTTACAACCTAGACAGATGAACACCAGGAAATTCAACCCGATCCTCTCCTGTCCGAGTCACGCCAGAGAGCGCGCCTTCCTGGCCCCCTCCGACCTCCTTCCTCAGGTCACCTCCGCCCATAGCTCCACCCCCAATGGGCGTGGTCAGTGCTACAGAAGGACTACCTCACTACAATTCCCCTTTTAGTCTAAAGAAAAGATTTAGGCTTAATACAAAACTATATACAAAACAGTGAATAACAAGTGTGCTCTAAGAAAAGGAAAATCGAGAACAAAATGACCTACATATCTAGTCCTAGGGTGAGGGCATAATGGAGTTTACAATAGAGTTGTCCTAAGCTGGAAAATGTAAGTCTAGTACCTAATATATCTAACTAGGAAGAGAGAATAATAGTTGTGATAGTTTAATCTTCAACCTCATCAAGACCTGAGAAGGAAAATAACAATACTAGAGTAGACAGGAAATGCGGATGGACAACTTCCAAAACGGTGCAGCAAGGACAGAAACAGCAAGCCACCTGAACAGTCACCCTAGGTCTCACAGCGACGTTGGTACACCCAGATTTGGCTAAGGCCAAGAGAACTTGACAGACCACAACAACAGCAGGGAAATAGAATGGCTGTCTTACCCTGACTTGGCAAGGTCAAGCAGTCTTCTATATTTGTCTCCTGCAAGCACATAGGACTGCATGTCCAAATCAGTGGTCAAGGTGGGGGCAATTCTATGCCCAACAGGCCATTAGCTGAGGCGAGAATGAACTCCAGCAGGAGCAACAACAGTGTCCAACATATTTTCGGGAAAATGCACGGTGCTGTCAGGAGCAACAGTGTCTCATGTCAATGGAGTACTAATATTAAAACATTTAAATGCCATGTTCTGCATGTCTATGAAGGATTGAAGATTAAGCATCTATATCTGACTAATCTCATAGGTACAGGAAATGTGAGTGAAGATAATCTGTAATACTCGGGAACTTAGCTAAAAAGACTGATTAAAACTTTCCTGAGTAAAGCAGGAACAAATACTTAAACAATATAACTATTTACATATACCTACATGTAAATCCCTAAAATAGAGGTAGAGTATAAGTGTCAAGACAAGAGGTAGAACTATAAAGGGCAGCAAGATAAATATCCCAAATTGTATCAATATACAAAATGTCTTGAACACAAGAAAAGTATACATACATAGAATATGGTAAAAAATAATGTGCATAAATATTATAAGTGGAAACATTTAACACAATATAACAAAATATAAACTTAATTTTACATAGCTTACCACATAGGAATACATAACAATGTAAGCTGTAAAATACTATCTCAATCATACTCAAATTCTCAAGGAAATAGGCTAATCTACTTATATCCCATCTAAACCATACCTTTACCCACCATTTTCTATTACTGTCTAAAAGATAAACCCGAGTGTAAGCATCACCCAATCCCAAATAACTAAAACCAACCCAAAGACGATGACTATTATCCCAAATTTCCAAGGGTAGGGAAAGGGGGCGTAGTCATATTAAGATTTGATCAAGCCAGACCCCTTAAACAGAGTCGCTGGTGATCCAACATTCAAAACAGCTTGGACAAAGCAGCCTTCCAGACTACAGCCAAGATTTCTGCGACTTCTCAGGATCCCCCATGACAGCGTCCCCTATCAGCAAAAAGTAGTTTGGAAAAAACAACACCCCACTTCCCAAATATTGTTTATAAATGTTTGTTTTCATTTAAATGGGTTGGTTATAAATGGTTAATGATCACAACAAATATCCTTTTAAAGGTAAAAAGGGAATTATAGTATAGATATGAATACTTTGTTTTGGAATGGATTTTCATTTATTGATACAATTTAAGGTCAATTTTGTGATATGTATATTTCTTCTCTTGTTTAGGTATTGTGTTTTTATAGCTCATTTAGAAATGTAATGTATAATTCAATACAGATTATAGATAGTACCTATGATAATCAGATATTATAGTTAAGTTAGTTAAGATTTCTAGATATACAGACATGTATTTGAGATGGATAGGAATTCTTCAAACCTTTCAAAGACCTACAGAATATGGCATTTAAAATGATTTAGGGTTTTACTTGACAATGAGATATAAATGCTCCTGGTAACATCACCTGCGTCAAAAAGGAAGATGGACATTAAAAAAACACGTTATGGAGTTTACTTCCAATACGGCAAGACTAGCCATTTGGACAAGATACTGCTCTAGTCTGGACTGTTTGACTTTATGCTGTATAAACTGGACATGCAGGACCCACAGAAAAGTGACTGCTGATTCAAGATGGACATTGCTACAGAGTTCCTGCTTCATGGAAGAGTCTGCAAGACAGTATGCAGGACACAGAGAAAAGTGACTGTCAAACTGCCAATACAAAAAGACAGTTTAAAGTTTCCCGCTTTGCTAAAGAGTCAGCTAAACACATTATGGCCTATGGGCTGAAGATGGAAGATTACAAAAGAACTTCGGGTGACCAGGCAGTGAGTTGTTTCTGTCATTTCTAGAGTTTATATACTATCCTTCTGTGGTCTTTGAGGGAGTTGAAGACAAATAGTTATGGTTATAGTTTTCCTTAGTCAGGGTTAAAGATAAGTTACATATAGGACTTTAGATTCACAAATTTAGGATAGATGATAAAATAGTTTCTTTTAGTCTTGCTAAATGTTAATGAAATAAATATTGTTAGCTGTGATTCTTATTTAATAACTGATGTGTTATATATTTTGCTATGTTAAGGTTAAAATACTTCTTTTTATTTAAACAGAAAAGAGGAGATGATGGGAGATGCCATTATGTATATATGTTTCTCATACTGGTTAATAATAAAGAACTGTTGGCCAATAGAAAAGGAAGATAGGAGAAACTAGGAGACAAGGAGGAAATTGGAAGTAGGAAGGAAGAGTCAAGATGGAGAGTCTAAAGAAAACAGTATGCCGCCTGCTCCCTGGTAAGAGAAATACATAGATCAACAAAAATGGGTTAATAATTAAAGACATAGCTAGCCGATAAAAAACAAGTAACCGGGCCAACAGTATTGTATCAAATACAGAGTCTCTGTGTGTTATTAGCGGCTGGCTTGGTGGCTGAACAAGAACAGGCAGCGGACAGAAAAACAGTACTCGTTACAGGATGCAGATGGAGAGAACAAGACCAGGAGGCAGAAACACATAGAGACAGCTTACTTAAACAAGGAGGAGCTAACTGCCACTAGACTGATAGCTGGGAAGCCAGCATGGGACTGACTCAGGCCCCCCTGAATATGGTTCTCAGCCAGAAGGACTGGGCAGTCTAAGGGACCTCAGACAGTGGAGCCAGGATGTATCCGTGGTGCACAAAAAGACATTGGGAACATATCCCCCATGGAGGGATAACTGCCTTAATCTAGAGACAGGAGAGAAGCCCTAGTCCCTACTTCATAGGACCTGTCAGATCTACATGACCCCAACTGGATGGAATTGGGGTGGGGGGATGGGAGGGGAGGGTTTTTAGAGTGCATGTGAGAGGGCAGAGAGGGGAAAAGGGAGGAAAGGAGGGAGTTGTGGGGGGAGGGAGGGACGGAGAGGGAACTGGGATCGACATGTAAAATAATAAATTAAATTAAAAAGAATGCTTTGACTCCAAAATTTAAGTTGAAGGACAAGTTACCTGGGAAAAGGATTTCTATTTTTGTTTCCACAGAAAATGAAAAGATGTGGATTCCTTCCAGACTAATGTGGTTTGATCATGCCAGACGGCCTGAAACAGAGTACAAGGTGATCCTACATTTAAAACAGCTGGACAAAACAGCCCTACAGACTACAGCCAGGATATCTGAATCTTCTTCGAATTCCCCATGACAGTGTCCCTTACCAGCAGGAAGTAGTTTGGAAAGAACGACACCCAAATTCCCAAATATTGTGTATAAATGATTGTTTTCATTTAATTGGACTTTGTTATATAAAATTAAATAAAACAATAATAATAAAAATAAAAACAGACAAACTTCAGATAAACTGAAAAAAAAAAAAAAAGAATAAGTGTCTCTGACCTGTTGTTTGTTGGTGCTTGTAGCTGAACCCTTGGCATCATATGTGCTAGAAAAGTTATAGTTCCAAAGTCTTTTTTAAAAGAAAACTTTATTTAGAAACAGGGACTTGTTAAACTTTCCTAAGTGAGCCTCGAACTTGCCTTCTTCTTACCTAGGCTCCACCTGATTTTTAATATTCAGTTAAATATATTGTCTTTAAAAGATGGAAGTCATTACTTTTTGAAGGAGTTTCATTTTGAAAATGATCTTTTGAGATGTATTTATTTTAATATATATATATATATATATATATATATATATATATATGTATATATATCTGCATATTTAGCCTGCAAGTTTGTATGTGTATCATGTGCATGTCTAGTGCATGAAGAGATAAGACATCAGATCACCTAGAACTGGAGTTACAGATGACTGTGTGGGTGGTATGTACTGAACCCAGGTCTTCTCTGAAAGCAACAAGTGCTCTTAACTGCTAAACTCTCTTTAGATGCCTGAGACTGTTTTTCTTGTTTGTTTTAGGGTTTTGTTGTTGTTTTGCATGTTACCATTGCCAGGGATGGAGCCGACTGCTGTGGCTGTAATTTCAAACTTAAAAAAAAAAAAAAACTTGAAAAGGAACAAAAATGGAACTGATCACATTAAAATCACCAGAGCTAGAATGAAGAAGAATCAGTTCTCTATGTCAGAAAGGAGTTGAAAACTAAAACAACAAATATCCTCATGAACCTATCCCTACAAACTTCTGGGAACATGGTAGTTTTCAGTAGTCTTCTCCATTAAAGTACTATAAAATCTAATTTTGATTATTTTATATATCATTATTGATGTTAATTTCAGATAGAGTGGTTATGAAGTTTCATAGGAAAGTAAAAAGCAGTCTACAGAAATTAAGCAGTGTTTGGCCTGGTTAGTACTTAGATGGGAGGAAAGTAAATAGTATCCCAGTATACACTTCAGTTAGCAAGAGAAAAGCCCACAAAAAGCAAATTCAATACACATAAAGGCTAACGTAACTTTGAATCTCACTTGTACTAGGTACACTATTTCAGGGAATGAATATGCCAATTATAATAGTTCAAAATCTGCAATAATTGGTACAGAGAATACATTGAGAACTTTTACTAGAAAATAAATCTTTAAAACATATTTATATATTTGTTTATTGATGTTTGTAACAATAATGTGAAAGGGGCATGAATTTGAGAGAGTGTGTGGAGGGGAATATGGTAGGTGCTAGATGGAAGAAAGGGCAGGGTAAATGATGTAATTATGTTTTAATTAAAATAAAATATTAAAAAATACCATAAGTAAATAAATAAAATAAAATGAACCAGTTTATACTCTAGAGCTGGAGATAGCTCAGGATTAGAGCAATACCCCAGCTGATAACATTCCTTAACTTTCTTCTTTTGTTACTGCATTTCCTCCCACCTAAATGCAAACTAATTTACTACTCTATCAATATAATTAAAGTAGTTTTTAAAATAATACATACATCTTGTGTTGAAACAAAGATGTACTTATTATATACTTACATATTGATATTTTATATAATATACCATATTTATATAAAATTTTGTTTTAAATATATGTGTTTGTATTTGACATTCCCTTTCATCTGTAAAGTAATACAGTTTCTATTTGTAGATTACATCTCAGGTTCACTGTATTCATAGACCAGGTGCATCATAATCACTGGAATTACCTTTATAAATCAAAGCACACTTAACAACAAACAACAAGAATCTTTGGGAATGGCCTTGCATCTGCTTTTTCAGAAGATAATAAATCATAATAAATATTCCAAAGCACTTTAGTAGTGATGTGGAACTTGTATGATCAGAGACAGAAGCCCTATGGGATGTACACCAGAGGAAAAAAGAATTAGTTTATCTATTGGCAAACAGCACAATCATAACAAAGCCTTTTCTCTATAAGAAAAGATTTGAAAATGTTTCCCTTTCCCCAAAACAATCTTCTTTCATTGTATAAAAAAATAAAAAAAATTCAGTAAGTGGAAATTAAACACTTGTACTACCTCCCTCTGAAATCAAGTCATCTTCAAATCAGTACTCATATTATTCTTAAATCTAACCTTAAGAGTAATTAAAAGTACAATTTTTATTCTCATTAAAACTTTTTCTCACTGTATATTCCACAATCAATGTTGTTTTTCATATGAGAATCTTTGGGTTCTTTAGAATATATTTTCATAAATCCTACCAAATCAAGATGGATAACTTTAATAATATTAGCCAAAGTGTTGAGTAAGATAAGTTACAATGGAATGCAATGGCTTTAACATGGCTATTGTATATGATTTAACAAGCAAAATGATGATAAAGGGAGAAACTCTAATCCATGTGGAAAGCTACTAGTCTTCCTGAATATCATATTACATCAGGTCACAAAAGCCTTCTTATCCCTAGAAGATGCTCAAAAATTTATAAATAGCCAGAGGATTTCTTCAGTGTGACTGAATAAAATAGATTCTCTAAAGAATGTATGAAGGAACACTGATGCAGAAAGTTTCCTTCTTCAAAAATGAATGACTGCAGCCACAATGAACTTGTTTGTTACCTGACTCCAATTTCAAAAGAAGATTTTCCTTACTGTCGATATCAATTTGAAGCTTTTACTAACTGTCCCACTTTAAAGAAGACATGCTTTCTATAGAAAATAAAACCTCAAAATGTCAATGATGTTTTTCTTCTTCTAATAGTATCACCCAGCCTTTTGTTATTGATTGAGTGTTTTTGACAAGAGGAAAGGGTATACCCATTGAGTCATAAAGGACACTCACTTAGATAGAATTTCTGAAGGATGTCTCAATAACAATGTCTCAGTCAATTAGCCTTGGATGTGACCCAACAGAAAGAAAGCTTCCATAAAGCTCTGGGAATTTTTTCTAAATTCAGATGATAGACACAGTAAAAGTTTTGAGTTTTATTTATAAGTTTTTAAACTTAAAAATATCTATAATAAGTGTTACTTTATACAGAAGCATACAAACCATTTTGCAAGACTTGTCTAATTTACTTTAGACATTCTTATACACCATATGTATTTTATCCTGAGTATTTAGAGTCTGTGGATATATAACTCTTTATATTATCTACAAAATGGTAGGTAATAAAGCTAAGATAAAAACATGTACTATCTTACACTAATGCAGTCCTCATTCTATAGATTAGTAAGAAGAATGCCATTTCATAGAAGTAAATCCAGAAAAGAAAGGAACTCATAGAAACAGTGGATAAATGCATTTTTAATTGTTAACAACCAATTTAATTATTTATTTTTCTTTATGTAAAATTTAAAAACAGTAAATTGTATATTACTATTTTTTAAAAGTGTACATGTATGTAAACATAATTAACATTTCAACATTTTAAGTATACTGCAACACTTCTACAACTGTGCTTATTTTCAGTCCTGACATCCCATTGCAGATGTTTTTATTGAAAAGATTATTTGTTATTGTGTTCTACATAGCCAGTCATTGTTAGACTGGTTAACCACATCCTGTATGTAATTCTTTTTAAAAGTCTCATATATATATATATATATATATATATATATGTATGTATGTATGTGTATATGTATGTATATATATACATATATATATATATGCATATACATGTATATGTGTGTGTGGGGGTGTGTGTGTGTAGGGATAGATTCATTCTGTAAAATCAGTTTCTCTCTAAAGAATCCTGACTAATATAATCTTTCTGCTTATAATCAATACTTGATTCTCTATTAGGCATATCAAGAATGGGCAATGTTTAGCCAACAGCAGATGCTGAGCCTTGGGTTTTTATTCTAAAAATACTCTAGTTACAATAAAGATAACAATTATTCTACAGCTTTATAAACATTTAGTTTTAAACTTTTTAAATTTTTATATATTTTAATTTGCATTCAGCTGTTTTCTAAGCACATATTTTTCATGTTTACAATGACAAATTTTATATTTCCTTCTGAAATATTTACAGAGATTTTCAACATCATCATGATTTCTTTTGGTTATAATTTAGTATTACAAATTACTGAATGTGCAATTAATTACCTTAAGCATTATATATTTTAAAACAAAAACATTATAATTAAGTTCATTTATTTCATATATTTATGGCTTTTAATAATGGGTCTCTTTCCCACACATGAATATACTATAAGATGTTTTAATGCAGAAAATTTATGGATTTAGCATGTACTCTTATGTCTATATTATGAATTGCTGTTGTATATATAATAGGAGTCTAAGGTCACTGTAAGGAGTAAGGTTTTTCCTCCCTCCGCCAGCCCCAAATAACACGCAGAGACTTTGTATTTATTATATATATATATATATATATATATATATATATATATATATATGAAGCAGGAACTCTGTAGCAATGTTCACCTTGAATCAGCAATCACTTTTCTGTGGGTCCTGTATGTCCAGTTTATACATCACAAAGTCAAACAATCCAGACAAGAGCAGTATCTTGTCCAAATGGCTAGTCTTGCCATATTGGAAGTAAACTCCGTAATGCGTTTCTTCGATGTCCATCTTCCTTTCTGACTCAGGTGGTATTGCCAGGAGTAATTTTGCCTCATTGTCAACAAAAACCCTAAACCATTTTAAATGTCATATTCTGTAGGTCTTTGAAAGGTTTTAAGAATGCCTATTTCTCTCAAATACATCTCTGTATATCTAGAAAATCTTATTCACCTAACTAAATTTTGACTATTACAGGTAACTATCTATAACCTGCACTAAATTATACATTACATTTCTAAATGAGCTATATAAACACAATACCTAAACAAAAGAAGAAATGTACACATCACAAAATTGACCTTAAATTTGTATCAATAAATGAAAATCCATTCCAAAACAAAGTATTTATATCTATACCTTAATTTCCTTTTTACCTTTAAAAGAGATTAGCTGTGGTCATTAGCCATTTATAACCAACCCCATTTAAATGAAAACAAACATTTATAAACACTATTTGGGAATTTGGGCGACCTTCTTTGCAAACTGCTTCCTGCTGATAGGGGGCGCTGTCATGGGGGAGGCTAAGAAGATGCAGAAATCCTGGCTGTAGTCTGTAAGGCTGCCTTGTTCAAGCTGTTTTGAATGTTGGATCACCAGGAACTCTGTTTCAGAGGGTCTGGCTTGCTCAAACCACATTAGTCTGGAAGGAGTCCACAGCTTTTTATTTTCTGTGGAAACAAAAGTAGAAATCTTTTCCCCCAGTAACTTGTCCTTAGACTTACATTTTGGAGTCAAAGCATTTTTAAAATATATAAATTGGATTGATCCAGCATTATTTCCTTTAACAGTTGCTTCCTCAACAGTCAAATGATATAAAGACAATATAATGCCATAGAGTATACATATTTTCTCTGAGCTTTTTATTTTTACGTGGCTTTATTATTACTCTCTTTTATTTTTTTATTATTTGCGACAGGTTTTCTCTATGTAACTTTTATCTGTCCTAGAATTCACTCTGCATACCAGGTTTACTTTGCAAATCACAGAGATCTGCTTGCCTCTGTCTCCCAAGTGCTGGGATTAAAGTCGTGTGCCACAACACCCAACTCCTCACTGTATTTTTAAAACTATTTTATTCCTTTTCTCTCCCAAGCCTAAATATATTTTAGAACATACTGTAAACCTTTAGAGGTTTTTCTTAATATGAATCTGTCTTTAATGTAAATCTTTATCTTTTTGTAGCCACGAATCTTTTATCAGGTAAACAACAACATTGCTAAAATGAAAGTCATAGCTGTGTCAGCCACGGTTTATCAAAGATGGCAGCAGCTATTTTACCACCAGCACTGAAAACTGAGTTACTGCCTTGGTCTTCATGCTGCCGGCTTGGAGATGTGGTCATTGCCATTGCCATCTTTCATACACACCAATAAATTGTTAGCAGAGTTATTTAAAAGCCTTGCAGTTTTTTGCAGCTTATGCTGAGTTAGGAATCCTCCCTTAAAGGAGCTGCTCAAATATCTGCTTGTCTCTTGCAAAGCAGAGTCCAACCGAGAAAAATGCTACTACCAAGAAACCTTGCTTGTCTCTGTTCTTTTGTTTCTAAAATCATTTTTTAAGCTTTTGTTAAATTTTAAGTAAAAGTTCTAAGTAGCCACATGGGTGCCATATGTAAGGAGTATGGTTTTTCTGCCTGCTGCTGGTCTTGTACCGCTGCCCTGCCAGCCCCAAATAACATGCAGAGACTCTGTATTTGATATAATGCTGTTGGCCAGGTACTAGTTTCTTATCGGCTAGCTCTCTGTTAATTATTAATCCATTTCTGCTGATCTATGTATTTTCACGTGATCTTCTCTTACCCAGGAGCCAGCATTCTGCTTTTTCCTGACTCTCCATCTTGACTCCTCCTTACTACTTCCTGTTTCCTCCTTGTCTCCTAGTCCCTCTTATATTTCTTTCCTATCGGCCAACAGTGCTTTATTCATTAACCAGTATGAGAAACATATATACATAATGGCATCTCCCATCAGGTCACAGATATTTTCTTTTCATGACAATTAATTTCTTCTAACAGTATTTGCTGTAAAAAGGGTCTCTTTCCTAGAGTGAACACATTATGTTTAAACGGAGATCAAGGGGAAGAATGATATCAGAGAAAAAGTCATGTTGGCAATTGTAAGGACTTCCCTGATTTTAATCAAAGAAAAAGTTGGTAAAACTGTACTATGAAAGAGCCCAGAAATAGACACTCTTTGAGAAACAGTTTCTTCAACAAACTGGGCAGCTACATATCTATGGAATGAAACTAGATACTTAATTTTCTCTGTACAAAACTCAATTGCAAATGGTTTGTCAAACACCTCAGGATAAAATCTGATATTATAAATTTTGTAGTGAAGAAATTGAGAAATACAATTCATCTTAAAGACACAGGGAAAGACTTTATGAATAGGATCATAGTAAAAGAGGCATTAAGACAAACAATTGACAAATAGGACCTTATTGAAAACAATTAAAATAAAAACTCCAACAACTTCTGTCTTTATTTCTGTGAAGAGACACTATGACCATGGAAACTCCTATGAAGTAAAACTTTTAATTGGGATTGGCTTACATTTTCAGAGGTTAAATACAGTATCATTATGGCAGGACACATAGTAGCATGGAGGAAACCATAGTGCTGCAGAAGGTGCTGAGGGTTCTACATCTTTATCTTCAAGCAACAGAAGGAGAAGCTGCAACACACTTCCCTGGCTTGAGGATATGACATCTCAAAGCCTACTTCCAGTGATAGACTTCTTCCAAAGTCACATCAATTCCAACAAGGCCACCCCTCCTAATAGTGTCATTCCCTGTGACATAGGATTTTGTCTATATAGAACACAAAACCTTGACCACTAAGAAAACTAACAAACCATTCAAAAAAACCTAGGGTGAATTAAAAAAAATAATGAGAGAGAGAGAGAGAGAGAGAGAGAACCATTATTGGTTTGAAGTGAAAACTGAACCTAAAGAAAGGTCTAGAGAACTACAAGACTTCAGCCAACTAACAATTTGAGCAACCACGGAAAGGCTACCATAAATGCCCTTCCCAGATACTGAGATCAACAACTAACGTATCCACCATCATGGAGCCCTCATCTAGTACCTGTTGGAAACAGAAGCAAACACCCATACCAAAACACTGAGTCGAACTAGAATCCAAATGCAGACGGAGAGTACAAGAACAGGTTGCAGAAACACATAGAGACAGCTGACCAGAACAAGGATGAGCTAATGGCCCCCAGAGTGACAGCTGGGAATCCAGCATGGGACTGACTCAGGCCCCCCTGAATATAGGTCTCAGACAGAAGGACTGAGCAGTCTAAGAGACCTCAGACAGTAGAACCAGGATGTATCCCTGGTGTACAAAAGAACCTTGAGGACGCATCCCCCATGGAGGGATACTGCCTTAACCTAGAGACAGGAGAGAAGCCCTAGTCCCTACTTCAAATTACTTGACAGATTATATGACCCCACCTGGATTGCATTGCCCTACATGTGGAATTGGGGTGGGGGAATGGGAGTGCAGGGTGGTCAGGATGCATGGGAGGGGGCAGAGAGGGAGGGAAGGAGGGAGGGAGAGGGAACTGTGATTGACATGCAAAATAATAAAATAAATTAAAAAGGAGAGAGAGAGATACATGATCTCCCCCGTGGAGGCGAAAGGGACAAAAGTCTCTAAACAAACTGGGAGCATGGGGGAAGGGAGAAGGAAGGTAGTAGAAAGAGCCAGGGAGAAGAGGAGGGGGAGGAGAACATGAGAGATCAGTAAGATTGAATGGGGAGATGAATAGAAGAGATCAATAGAAGAGACAT
Source organism: Phodopus roborovskii (assembly GCF_943737965.1). Classification (NCBI taxonomy): domain Eukaryota; kingdom Metazoa; phylum Chordata; class Mammalia; order Rodentia; family Cricetidae; genus Phodopus; species Phodopus roborovskii. Next base: position 42,890 of record NW_026125909.1, on the reverse strand, counting down.
ATCAATAGAGGAAGCCATTATATGTTTAAAGAGAAATTTGGTACTAGGAAACTGTACAGAGGCGCTTAATGATGACCCAACTAGGAATTTAAGCAATAGTGGAGAGGGTACCTTAAATGTCCTTCCCCAATAATGAGATTGATAACTACCATATATGTCATCCTAGAGCTTATGGAAACAGAAGAAGAGATCCACAGCTAAACACTGAGCGGAACTCCTGGAATCCAGTGTTAGAGAGGGAGAAGTGATAAGCAAAGGGGTCAATATTACTCTGGGTAAACCCACAGAAACAGCTGACCCAAGCAAGTGGAAACACATGGTCACCAGTATAACATCTGGGGAAACAAGATAGCACGAAACCAGGACCCCTAAACAGTTAGGAGGACTGGAAAGTATATGGGACCTTTGGTAGTGGAACCAAGATGTATGCCTAGTGCAAGAATGGACTTGGGGAGCACATTCCCCATGGAAGGGATACTCCCTTAGCCTAGAGTCATGGGGGAGGGCCTAGGTCTAGCCCAAATGACTTGAATCATTTTGATGATCTTTCATGGATGGCCTCATCTTCCCTGGGGAATGGAGACAGGGTGGGATGGGAGGAACCGTGGGGGACATGGGAAGCAGGGAGTGAGAAAGAACTTGGATTGACATGTAAGATAAGAAAAAATATTTTTAATAAGTTAGGATAGAATTACAGTAGAGGGGGAGACTGGAAGGAATTGGAAAGAATGGGACTGGGAACAAAGGATAGACTTGATCATTATTCTTTTTATACATAAAAATCAAGTTAATATTAGTTATTGGAAAAACACTAAAATACATAGGAATATATGCAATTAATGAAGCAAAAGACTTGTACGCTGAAAATTTGATCATTCTACTGAAGCAAAGATACATATAAAATAGACAAATGTAGTCTTTCCAGATTTGAAAGTAAATTATATTTTAGACATAAATAGTACAATATTAATCCATGTCAAATACCTACAAAAATATTTTTTGCAAAATAAATAACTTTATATTTAATAACTAAATAATAATTAATAATTTTGAAAATGAAGAACAAATTCAGAAATATTTGACTTCTTAATGTCAAACCTTACTGTAAAATTGCTATAATCCAAAAACTGTAATGCCAGGAAAATTTGAGCATGTATACCAATAGAATAGAGTGGTGATTAGGTGATTGCACCCATTATTGTTTACAAGATATTTTTACATAGGTGGCAAGCCATTCAAAATAATGAACTATGTTGAGAAAAATGAAAGTAAAAAGCAAGTATTCACATTAAAATGAATTAATTATGCCTGCTTTTAACACTATAAAAATTAGATCAAATATACCAATGACTGAATGTAAAACCTAAAGCTTTCAAACTCTTAAAACGAACTAAATTCATAGAAAATGAGGTTTGGCAGTGGTTTTTCAAGTACAACACAAAAAAGCAAAGTCTATGCAAGAAAAAGATATATAGATTGTACTTCCTGGAGTTTTACATACTTACAAATAAGAGAAATAAAATGAGTGAATATGAAAATTGGGAATCAGACTAACACAGGATCCGGCAATTCCACTTTCATGCATGTACTCAAATGATCCACTTCCATGCAACAAAGGCATCTGTTCAACTATGTTCATAGCAGCATTATTTATAATAGCAAGTGGTTGGAAGCAACTTAGACACACCTCCAATGAAGAATGGATAAAGAAAATGTGGCACATTTACACAATGGAATACTACTCAGTCGGAAAAAAAAAAAAAAAAAACACGGAATCTTGAAATTTGCAGGCAAATGTATGGAACTTGAAGAAACCATCCTGAGTGAGATAACCCAGTCACAAAAAGAAGAACATGGTATGTACTCACTCATATATGAATTTTAGATGTAGAGCAAAGAATCACCAGCCTATACTTCACAATGCCAGAGAAACTAGGATACAAGAAGGAACCTAAGAGATTCATACAAGATCTCCTGAGCATATTAGTGAGTGGAGAGAGTTAGTATAACGAGAAGGGGTGGAAAGGAGAACATGTGGGACTAGAAAGATTGTGTTGGAGAATTAATAGACGAGAGCAAAAAAGAGATACCAAAATAGAGGGAGCCATTATAGGTTTCCAGGGAAAACTGACTCTAGAGAGATGTCCAGAGACCTACAAGGATGATCCCAAGTAATAATATGAGCAACAGTGGAAAGGCTAACGTAAATGCCCTTCCCTGATAATGAGATTGATAACTAACTTATATGCCATCATAGAGCCCTCATCTCATAATTGATGGAAACAGAAGCAGATACCTGTTCTGAGTAGGTTTTATTCCCGGCAGCCTGGTCCCACCTCCAGGCCAGCCCCAGATAACACACTGAGATGCTGCATTAGATATAAAGCTGTAGCCAGTTACTTGTTTCTTATCGGCTAGCTCTGTCTTAATTATTAACCCATTTCTATTAATCTAAGTATTTCCATGTGGTCTTATCTTACCAGAGAGAGGAGCTGGCTGGCATTCTGCTCTCTCAGTCTTTCATCTTGGATCTCCTCCCTACAACTTCCAGAATCCTCCTTGTCTCCTAGTCCTGCCTATCTTGCTTTCCTATTGGCCAACAGTGCTTTATTCATTAACCAATATGAGAAACATATTTACAGAATGATATCTCCCATCAGATACCCACAGCTAAACACTGAGTCAAACTCCTGGAATCCAGTTTCAGAGAGGGAGGAATGATAAGCAAAGGGGTCAAGACCAGGCTACAGAAATCCACAGACAGCTGACCTGAACAAGGGTGGGATAATGGTCCCCCAGACCAATAGCTGAGAAACCAACCCCAACCCCCTGAACATGGGAGTCAGTTAGAAGGCCTGGCAGTCTAAGGGACCACTGACAGTGGAACCTGGATGTATCCCTGGTGCACAAAAGGACATTGCGATCACATTCTCCATGGAAGGATACTCCCTTAGCTTAGAGAAAGGAGGGAGGGCCTAGCTTCTACTCCAAATGACTTGACAGATATTATTGACCCCTCCTGGAAGGCATCACCCTCCCTGTGTATTGTGGTAGGATAGAATGCGAGGGTGGTTGGAGGGTATGGGAGGGAGGGAGAGAGGGACAGAAGAAGAGAGGGACGGAATAAGTGAGAAGGAACTGGGATTGATACATAAAATAAGGGAAAATAAATTAAAAATAAAAAATTTAAATAAAACAATTTGTAAATAAACTAGCCCATATTTTTTGTTTGTTTATTTGTTTATACCCAGAGGAAGAGGTTATCTTGTGTTTATATTGGAAAGAAACAAATGTCCTTTCCATCCAGGAGTGTATGATACTCAAATATCATGAAAGGATATCACTTAGGTGTTTTATTAAGACAATAAATATATGTAAGTTTGACTCTTCAACTAACTCCCAACACTCAGGAAGCCATAACAAAATCTTCATGCTTGAATTGCTGAAGCTATCCCATAAGATAAGATATGTGTTCCCCTCATGTAAGTTCTGCACCATTCAAACTCAAGTAGTTTCAGTTCTATTGTTTCTGAAAAATTGCTATTATGTATACCAGAAAATAGAAGAGCTGATATGAAGGAACAAAGCTCTGAGTCTCCTATAAACTACTGGTTGGTACACTGTCTTGGCACAGTTACTTTTCAAATTTTCCATTTCCTTATCTGTCATCTTAAAGAGGAATATATGTACCGTGACAATATTTCCATATAAAATGGCAAAATATATGCATGAAAATTTAACTGTAAATAATTTAAAATCATATTTTTACATAAGTATGCTCATTCATTTATTCATTTATCAACTTAATGTTTAAATAAGTTAATACCTCAGAACTTATAATGTATGTCATGATGATGCACCTTCTTATTGATAATGTATGCATATAACGTTAATATTTAACTAAAAAAATGCTCTGACTCAAAAATTTAAGTTCAAGGACAAGTTACTTGGGAAAAGGATTTCTATTTTTGTTTCCACAGAAAATGAAAAGATGTGGATTCCTTCCAGACTAATGTGGTTTGATTAAGCCAGATCATCTGAAACAGAATACCAAGTGATCCTACATTCAAAACAGCTGGACAAAGCAGCCTTGCAGACTACAGCCAGGATTTCTGCATTTGCCTAGAATCCCCATGTCAGCGCCCCTTACCAGCAGGAAGTAGTTTTGAAAGAATGATTCCCAAATTCCCAAATATTGTCTATAAATGTTTGTTTTCATTTAATATACTTGGTTATAAAAAAATAAATAAATAAAAATATTTAAATATTGAGATACATGATCATATTTAGTTCTAGTTACTGTGCCATATTTGCCTTTCCTTTTTATTGTTCCCAGTCAATCATGAGAAGCATAAAAATTAAAAAAGCATAAGGGAAATCTTAATTTCTTAAAATTGTTCAAGTCAACAGAATTTTTAAGTATATATCTTAGGCTTTTGTGAAGAAACATAAATATATGGGCAACAAAATAACACCATTGCAAATATATTTGGGTACAAATTAAAGTTAGTTTCAGTGATCAAATCATATAGCACTATGGTTTTAACATATTATTTGACTTGTATCCTCTAGAATTGGTTCTTCTGCAGTAGTGAACCTACAATCAGATTTAACACTATTAGGAATCCACTAACACGATAAATAAGTAGTGCTGTGAATATTTTACTTGGATAAAAAGAATTCCAAAATTTCACCATACATATAAATATCACATATAAAACTTACAATCATCATCTTATCATAGTTTATTCCATCTCCATTTTGTTCTATATGACAATGGATTATCTCCAGTTCTACACTGGTGCTATAGAGATAGTATTTCCTAACAAAAGGCAAGTTAATTGGTTTTCAATAATTTTTCTTTCAAAGACTTAGTTAAGGAATTAATATTTAATCTAATCTAATCTCATTTTTATTTTTCTTTGCTACTTAATTTGATATGGTCCTTGAAGTAGTAGTAAATAAGTTTTTACTTTGCAATCTATTCAATATGTTGTTTCCAGCTGATTATTGTCTTTTAACACTCACCCAATATTTATCCCATATTTTTTGCATAACAGCTTTAAATTAAATTTTTACTTTTGGAATTTCAGTTGTCCAAAACAGTAAACATGGATATTAGGAATAACATTTTTATGAATTTATGCTATCCATTGACACATTATTATTGGCATATTAAGAAGGCTTAGTAGAAGAGCTTTTGGTATGAACAGATCATATTACCCTTCAGTTAAGATTGCTTTTTTCCAAAGTGGCTGTGCAAATTTGCACTCCCACCAGCAGTGGAGGATCTTTCCCCTTTCTGCATTTCCTTCCCAGCAAAAACTGTCATTGGTGGTTTTCGTTTTAGCAATTCTGAGGGGTGTAAGATGGTTATCTCAGAGTCGTTTTGATGTGCATTTCCATGATAGCTAAGGTTGTTGAGCAATATCTTATGCGTCTTTCAGCCATTGTAGATTCCTCCATTGAGAATTCTCTGTTTAGTTCCATACCCTACTTTTTAATCGGATTAATTGGTGTTTTGATAACTAGCTTCTTGAGTTCTTTTATATTTTGGAAATCAACCCTGTGTCTGATGTGGGGTTGGTGAAGATCTTCTCCCATTCAGTGGGCTGTTTTTTTGTATTGTTGTCTTACGGAAGCTTTTCAGTTTCAGGAGGGACCATTTATTAATTTTTGATATCAATGTCTGGCTACTTGTGTTATGCTCTCAGGAAGTGGTTTCCTGTGCCAATTTGTGCAAGGTTACCTCCCACTTTCTCTTCTAACAAGTTCAGTGTGGCAAGAGTTATGTCTTTGATCCATTTGGACTTAAGTTTTGTGCATGGTGATAGATATGGATCTATCTGCAGTCTTACACACACCAAAATCCAGTTATGCCAGCACCATTTGTTGAAGATGCTTTCTTTTTTCCATTGTATAGGTGTAGCGTCTTTGTCAATAATCAGGTTTTGGTTTAATATCAGAGTCTTCAATTCAATTCCATTGGTTTACCTGTCTGTTTTTGTGCCAATACCAAGAAGACCATCCTGAGAAAACCCATAGAAGAAGCTGACCAGAGCAAGTGGAACACATGGACCCTAATCTGATAGCTGGGGAAACAACATAGGGCCAAACCAGGTCCCCTCAACATGGGTGTCAGCTAGAAGGATTAGGCAGTCTATGGTCCCTCTGGCAGGGGAACCAGGATGTATCCCTAGTGTATGAACAGACTTCAGGAGCCCATTTCCCCAGGAGGGATACTCAGTTAGCATAGAGACAAGGGGGAGGGCCTAGTCCCTGCCCCAAATGACTTGACAGATTTTGATGATCCCTCATAGACATCCTCACTCTTCCTAGGGAATGTATAGGGAATGATATGGGGGGCTGGTGGAGGGCATGAGAGGATGGGAGAGGGAACTGGAATTGGTATGTAAAATAAGATTATTTCTAATTTAAATAAAAATTATAAGAGAAAAGATTGCCTTTTTTCCTTTTGTCACAGATAATAGGCTCTCTGTATTAATGAAATGAATGTTACATAGAAGCATAATAATGAAAACACAAAAGCAAAATAATGAAACTTATAGAATTCTAGAAATTTTTTTCTTTTTTAAATATTTATTTTTAGTGAAATTTTTGTTTTAATCATCAAACACTACCATATCCCTCTTTAAAACTTTCAATATGACCAATTTCATAAATTCATGACTTCTTTTTTAATTGTGAGTGACATGCATCCTACCAAGTCTATTTAGTGTTACTAGTGTTTCACTTGTTTAAAATTGACCACTTGGGAATATATAAACTATCAGGAAGTTAACTCTCACAAGCAACTTTTTGCCTGTAGCTCTTCATCTATTAATGGAACTATGTGAAATCTACTTTAACAATGATGGAATGTCTACTGGTGCAATCATTAGTAAGGTAATGTTTTCTCAACCACATTTTTGAGATTTCCAGAGAGTATTATTGATGTTACATATAAAAGACACTAACTGGCAGCAGGCCTGATTACTCCCTGGCTCTTCTTTCCTCTTCTGCAATGTTTTGAGCCTAGGATGTGTCAGATATAGTATAGATGTACCAATTGGAGCAGAATAACCCATGATCAATTCATCCCTGCATTTTGAGCAGTGTGGATCTCTGAAAGACATGCTGTTTGTTGCAAGTAAATTACCAAGTGTCTTTCAGAATATAGAATAATGCAAATAGATCCATTTCTATCACAATGCATAATACCAAAGTCCAAAAGGACCTAGACCTCAACAAAAAACAAGATATACTGAATCTAATAGAAGAGGAAGTAGGGAATGGCCTTGAACACATTTGTGTAGGACACAACTTCCTGAACAGAACAACAATAGCAAAGGCACTAAGATCAACAATTAATAAATGAGACCTCATGAAACTGAAAATCTTCTATAAGGCAAAGGGCACCACCAATAAGACAAAACTGCAGCCAACAAAAAGGGAAAAGATTTTTACCATCTCCACATCTGACAGAGGGCTAGTTTCTAAGAATATATATAAAGAAACTAAATATCAACAAACTAAATGATCCAATTATGAATTGGAACACAAATTTAAACAGAGAATTCTCAATAGATAAATCTAAAATGTCCAGGAAGCACTTAAAGAAATGTTCAAAATCGAAATCTTGACCTCTGCTAAAGAAAGAGGCCTCAGCTGGAGAGTTCCAGTTTCCATTGAGATCCGACTATATTGCAAAACCTTCCCAAGTTTCAGCTCAGTCTTTGTCCTCTTCTGCCAGCTATTGGCCAGAGGTGAGTCTGGGCCCAATCGGGGCGGCCTCTCCCTACAACCTCTCCCCCTACCCCCGAACTCCATGGGTTGGCCCTTGATACTGCTGCTACTGTCTCCTGTCCCCATTGAGAGAAAACTTGGAGCTCTGATACATCCCCATCCATCCCCACCTCGAGCCTGCCCCCCCTACCCTGTGCCCTACCCTACACAGGGGCCTGCTGCTCTGGCTGAGCACTGGGACAGAGGGCGGAGCCAACAGTTCATCCTACTTCAGAGACTTTTCAGAGCAACTCTGAACAAAAAAGATCTGCCTATCCATGCGGGACCACCTGAAAGTTCCACCTGCTTGGTCTCTGACCCCACCTTCAGTCCTCTGCTGGACTCCCAGGCCCCTCCCATAGATCCACCTTTCTCTGCAGTTACACTCTGAGATCCTGCCCACAAGATCCTTGACCCCCAAATCCAGGCCTCTGCTAAAGAAAGAGGCCTCAGCTGGAGAGTTCCAATTTCCAGTGAGATCCACTATCCTGCAAAACCTTCCCAAGTTTCAGCTCAGCCTTTGTCCTCTTCTGCCAGCTATTGGTCAGAGGTGAGTCTGGGCCCAATCGGTGTGGCCTCTCCCAACAACCTCTCCTCCCAACTCCCTGGGTTGGCCCATGATCCTGCTGCTCCTGTCTCCTGTCCCCATTGAGAGCACCCTTGGAGATCTGATACACCCCCATCCATCCCCATCGCGAGCCTGCCCCCCCCACCCTGTGCCCTACCCTAACCAGGGGACTGTTGCTCTGGTTGAGCACTAGGACAGAGGGTGGAGCCAATAGTCTACTCTATTTCAAAGACTTCTCAGAGCAACTCTGAACAAAGGAGACCTGGCTATCCACACAGGACCACCCGTAAATTCCAACAGCTTGGTCCCTAACCCCCACCTCCAGTCCTCTCCTGGAGTCCCGGGATCCTTCCAGAGATCTGCCTATCTCTGCAGGACCATTGTGAGTTCCTGCTGGCATCTTCTTCTGGATCCTCATCCTTGACCCCATCCCTGGGTCCATGTCTACAGAGAGACCACCTAGAGAGCTTGGACCACACAGAGCTACAGATATTGAATCTCTAACCCACATAAGCCCACCGGGGAAGTACCATAGAGAGAAGGGGAGACCCCACCAACACATACTGGAAGAAGCTATGGGAAGAAGGCAATACAAGAAAACACCTAACAACAGAAAGACCAGCATGAAACCACCAGAAAATAGGGAATCTATACCAACTAGAATAGAACACAACAACAAAGCAAAGGAAGCAGAAGGGTACGACTTAAAAATTACCATCATAAAAATGATAGAGGCCCTCAAAGAAGATGTGAGAAAATATCTTAAAGAAATGGAGGAAAAAACAAACAAAAAAGTGGAAGAAATGAACAAATTCCTTAAGGAAAGTACAGAAAGCCAAGAAATAATAATTAAGCAGGTGAAGGAAACGGTTCAAGACTTGAAAACTGAAATAGAGAAAATAAAGGCAACACAAACCGAAAGAATGCTGGAAAAGAAAAAACTGTGCAAAAAATCGGGAACTACAGACACAAGCATAACCAATAGAATTCAAGAGATGGAAGAGAGAATCTAAGGCACAGAAGATAAACTAGAAGAAATAGATTCACCGACCAAAGAAAATCATAAGTCCAACAAATCCTTAACACAAAACATCCAGGAAATGTGGGACACCATGAAAAGGCCAAACCTAAGAATAATAAGCATAGATGAAGGTGAGGAAGGCCAGCTCAACGGTGCCGAAAACATATTCAACAAAATCATCGAGGAAAACTTTCCAAATCTGAAGAAGGACATGCCCATGAAAGTACAGGAAGCATACAGAACCCCAAATAGCCTGAACCAAAGAAAAAAGACACCTCGACATATAATAATCAAAACACCTAGCATACAGAATAAAGAAAGAATATTCAGAGCAGCAAAGGAAAAAGGACAGGTAACAGATAATGGCAGATCTGTCAAAATTACACCTGACTTCACCATGGAAACACTGAAGGCCAGAAAGTCCTGGATAGATGTGCTAAAAGTATTAACATAACATGGATGCCTGCCTAGGCTTCTATATCCAGCAAAACTCTCAATCACTACAGATGGAGAAAACAAGATATTTAATGACAAAACCAGATTTTCCAAGTACTTATCTACAAATCCGTCCCCACAGAAATAATTGGAAGGAAAACTCCAACCCAAGGAAGGTAACTATGCCCACAAAAATGTAGGCAACAGATAATCTAACTACTCCAGAAAACAAGGGTAAAACAGAACTAATATATTCACAAAACCACTGCCAAAAATAAACCTAAATCAAACAAGCATCAACAATCATTGGTCCTTACCCTCAACATTAATGGTCTTAACTCACCTATAAAAAGACATAGGCTAACAGAATGGGTAAGAAGACAGAATCCATCCTTCTGCTGCATACAAGAAACACATCTAAGCTTCAAAGATAGACATTACCTCAGGGTAAAGGGTTGGGAAAAGATTTTCCAATCAAATGGAAATAAGAAGCAAGCAGGCGTAGTTATCCTAATATCTAACAAGTTAAACTTCATACCAAAATTAATCAAAAGATATGAAGACAGTCATTTCATATTCATCACAGGAGAAATCCAACAACAAAAAGTCCCAGTTCTGAACATTTATGCCCCCAATACAAAGTCACCCACATTCGTGAAAGAAACACTACTAAAACTCAAAGCTCATATAAAACCTCACACACTTATAATGGGAGACTTCAATGCTCCACTCTCAACACTAGACAGGACCAAAAATCAGAAACTCAACAAAGAATCTAAAGAACTAACATAAGTTATGTCTCAACTGGGGTTAACAGACATCTATAGAACATTCCATCCAAACAAAAAGAATATACCTTCTTATTTGCTCCACATGGAAACTTCTTTAAAATCGACCACATACTAGGTGGCATAACAAACCTCAACAGATACAAGAGAATAGGAATAATTCCCTGTATCTTATCGGACCACCATGCTTTAAAATTGGAATTTAACAACAACACAAATAGCAGAAAACCTGCTAACTCATGGATACTGAACAATGTGCAATTGCACCACTCCTGGGTCAAAGAAAAAATAAAGAAAGAAATTAAGGACTTTGTAATATTCAACGAGAATGAGGACACCACATACCCGAACTTATGGGAAACCTTGAAAGCAGTGCTATGAGGGAAGTTCATTGCACTAAGTGCCCATATGAAGAAAACAGAGGATAGTCACATAAGATAATTAACATTGCAATAGAAAGCCTTACAACAGAGAGAAGCAAATGCACCCCATAGAAGTAGACACCAGGAAATAATCAACTTGAGGGCTGAAATCAACAAAATAGATACCAGGAAAACAATACACAAAAATCAATGTAACAAAGAGTTGGTTTTTTGAGAAAATCAACAAAATAGACAAAACTTTACCCAAATTAACGAAAAAGCAGAGAGAGAAATATAAATTAACAAAATCAGAAATGTAAAGGGGAACATAACAACAGACAGAGAGGAAATCCAGACAATTTTCAGGTCATACTTTGAAAGTCTGTATTCCACAAAAATTGAAAATTCAAAGGAAATGGACACATTTCTGGGTAACTATCACTTACCAAAATTAAATCAAAAATGGACAAACAACTTAAATAGACCTATAACCCACAATGAAACATAAGCAGTCATCGTAAGCCTTACAACCAAAAATTCCAGGGCCATATTGATTCAATGCAGAATTCTAACAGACATTCAAGGAAGTATTGATACTACTACTCCTCAATTGTTCCACAAGATAGAAACAGAAGGTTCATTGCCAAACTCTTTTTTTATGAGGCCACAATAACCTTGGTACTCAAACCTCAAAAAGATAAAACTAAGAAATTAAACTACAGACCAATATCCCTGATGAACATCGATGCAAAAATACTCAAGAAAATACTGGCAAACCGAATTCAAGAATACATCAGAGAAATCATCCACCATGACCAAATAGGCTTCATACCTGGAATGCAGGGATGGTTTAACATATGAAAATCTGTCAACATGATCCACCATATAAACAAACAGAAAAACAAAAACCATATGATTATCTCCCTAGATGTAGAAAAAGCCTTCGAAAATTTTCAACTCCCTTTTCTGATAAAGGTCTTGGAGAGGTCAGGGATAACAGGAACATACCTAAACATAATAAGAGCAATACACAGCAAACCAACTTCCAACATCAAATTGAATGGAGAGAAACTAAGCCAATTCCTCTAAAATCAGGAACAAGGCAAGGATGCCCTCTCAATATCTCTACAATGTCGTACTAGAAGTTCTAGCTAATGCTATAAGACAACAAAAGGAGATCAAGGTGATCCAAATTGGAAAGAAAGAAGTCAAAATATCTCTATTTGCAGATGATATGATAGTTTACATAAGCGACCCAATAAACTCTACCAGGGAACTCCTACAGCTGATAAACACCTTCAGCAAACTAGCAGGATACAAGATGAACTCAAAAAAAATCAGTAGCCCTATTTTTTTCGGACGACAAAGAGGCAGAGAAAGAAATCAGAGAAACATCACCCTTTACAATAGCCACAAGCAACATAAAGTATCTTGGTGTAACGCTTACCAAACAAGTAAAATACCTATATAATAAGAACTTTGTGGCTCTAAAGAAATAAATTAAAGTAGATACCAGAAAATAGAAAGATCTCCCATGCTCTTGGATAGGTAGAATAAACATAGTAAAAATGGTAATCTTGCCAAAAGCAATGTACAGATTCAATGCAATCCCCATTAAAATCCCACCACAATTTATCACCGAACTTGAAAGGATAATAATCAACTTTATAAGGAAAAACAAAACACCCAGGATAGCCAAAACAACCTTATACACTATAAGACCTTCAAGAGGCATCACCATTCCTGACTTTAAGATCTACTACAGAACTATAGTTCTGAAAACAGCCTGGTATTGGCATAAAAATAGACAGGTAGAACAATTTAATCAAAATTGAAAATCCTGATATTAACCCACACACCTATCAACACCTGATTTTCGACAAAACAGCAAAAATTATCCAATTGGGCAAGGACATCATCTTCAACAAATAGTGCTGGCACAATTGGATGAGGGTGTGTAGAAGACTGCAGATAGACCCATGTCTGTCGTCATGCACAAAACTCAAGTCCAAATGGATCAAAGATCTCAACAACAATCCAGCCACACTGAACCTCTTAGAAGAGAAAGTAAGAGGTACCCTTGAACAAACTGTATAGGAGACTGCTTCCTGAACGTAACTCCAGGGGCATAGACACTGAGAGAAACAATTAATAAATGGGACCTCTTCAAACTTAGAAGATTCTGTAAGGTAAAGAACACAGTGGAGAAGACCAAATGGTAGCCCACAGACTGGGAAAAGAGTTTCACCAATCCTATATCTGACAAAGGGCTGATCTCCAAAATATACAAAGAACTCAAGAAACTAGTCAACAAAACACCAAATAACACTATTAAATAATGGGGTACATAACTGAAGAAAGAATTCTCAATAGAGGTAATCAAAAAGGCTGAAAGACTCTTAAGAAAATGCTCCACATCCTTAGCTATCAGGGAAATGCAAATCAAAACAACTTTGAGATACCATCTTACTCCTTCCAGAATGGCTAAAATTAGAAACACCAATAATGACTCATGTTGGAGAGGATGTGGAGAAAGTGGAACACTCCTCCACTGCTGGTGGGAGTGCAAACTCATACAGCCACTTTGGAGATCAGTATGGGGGTTCCTCAGGAAAATGGGCATTAGTTTACCACAGGACCCGGCAATCCCCCTCTTAGGCATATACTCAAATGATCCACATGCATGCAACAAAGACATGTATTCAACTCTGTTCATATCAGCATTACTTTTAATAGAAAGAACCTGGAAGTAACCTAGTTGCCCCTCAACTGAAGAATGGATAAATAATATGTGGCCCATCTATACAATGGAATACTACTCTGCGATGAAAAACAATGGAATCTCTAAAGGGGTAAGGGACCAGTTCTCCAAAGCACCGGGGGTGGGTGGGGCCGTGTGTGGAGAAAGAACTAGAAGAAAGAGAAGGGGAGGAGAGGAAATAATGTGGGACAAGGAAGATTGAGTCAGGGGACGAATAGAAGGCTGAAAAGAATGAGAGAGATAGCAAAGAGAGAGGGAGGGAGGGAGAGAGAGACAGACAGAGAGAGAGAGAGAGAGAGAGAGAGAGAGAGAGAGAGAGAGAGAGAGAGAGAGAACGTAAAAGACAGGGCCATTGTAGGATTGAAGAGAAAACTGAACCTAAAGAAAGGTCCAGATCCCTACAAGACTGACTCCAACTAACAATTTGTGCAACAGTGGAAAGGCTACTTCCCTGATAATGAAATAAACGACTAACTTATCCACTATCATGGAGCCCTCATCTAGTAAGGGTTGGAAACAGAAGCAAATACCCACAACTAAACACTGAGCCAATCTAGATTCCGGATGCAGAGGGAGGAAAAGACCATGCTGCAGAAACAGATAGAGACAGGGGACCTGAACAAGGAAGAGCTAACGTGCCTCTAGACTGATAGCTGGGAATTCTGCATGGGACTGACTCTGACCCCCTGAACATGGGTCTCAGCTAGAAGGCCTGAGCATTCTAAGGGACATCAGTGGATCTAGGAAGTCTTCCTGGTGCACAAAAGACCTTGTGGTCACATCTCCCTCCTTAACCTAGAGACAGGAGAGTAATCCTAGTACCTACTTCAAATGAATTGACAGATTTAGATGACCCCTCCTGGATAGCATCACCCTACATGTGGGGGCAGGGAATGGGAGGGAAGGGTGTTCGGGATACATGTGAGGTGGGAAGAGAGGGAAAGAGGGAGGGAAGGAGAGGGAACTGGGATCGATATGTTATAAAGACCCCTCTAGTCTCACTACAGTCATGTAATAAGTCTTCTTATAGGGATATCTCCTTCTACTCTATATTCTCTGGCAACTGTAACAGAACTGTTTGGATATTCTTTTAGCCCATATTGAATATTTTTAAGAAGTGTCCAATAACTATAAATATTCTCTACCTGAGCCTAGTGTGGATGCATCTTAGTAAGGTGTTTTTCATTCCCTTTCCTGTTCCCCAAGAGCAGCTCTCTAGTCTCACCCTGTGCTAAAGCAGTCTGCTTGCAGGTGCCCATCATCCTACCTTAAATCTATTCATTGGAAAGTAACTCTTTTTACAGACACAGGGTTCCCTTAGCCTTTCTTTCTATGGCTCTCCAGGTTATGCTCTGTCTTGTTGAAAACTATTTGCAGGAGCCCCTCTTCTAATGATACATAAAACTCCCTAGAAACTCACCTTTTGGTTTGAACAGGATCCCCTTAGCTTTTTCCCTAAAATTCTTTTCCAGCCTTTTCCCATTTTCTAATGGCCCATATCTATTCCCCTCTGTCATACACTGAGATGGAGGAGTACTCTCTACCAGGGAAGACACAGTTAGCATACTTTACTAAGATCCACAGGGAAAAAATCATGAAACTACATAACATGGCTGTGGAGAGAGTGGGAATTGCTATTTTCCTCCCAAATTTAATGTAAATGCATTGAGTTTATTTTTGTTTAAGTTGATGTCAGTTGTGGGCTTCTTGTAAATTGCCTTTCATACTTTGATGCACTTCTCTTGACTCCCTAGTCTTTCCAGAACTTTTTACCATGAAGGGATGTTGAATTTTTCAAATACCTTTGGAGCATTTAATGGGATGGTCATGTGTAATCTGTCTTTCACTCTGTTTATGCTGCTGATCATTTTTGTTAATTTATATATGTTGAAAAATCCTACATCTCTGGGATGATACATTCTTGACCATGGAGAATAATATTCTTGATGTGTTCTTGAATTCAGTTTGCTAGTATTTCATTAAGAACTTTGGCATCTATGCTTATGAAGGATACGGATATAAAATTTGCTTTCTTCATTGTGTCTTTGTGAGGTTTATGTACCAGGAGAATTTGACCTCATAAGAAAATTCAAGCAATGTCCTTTTAGTTTCTTTTTGGTGGAATAATGTGATGAGTGTTGGCATTAATTCTTCCTTAATGATATGGCAGAATTGTGTGATTAATCCATCTGGCCCCATGCTTTTTGTTTGGGAAACTGAATTACTGTTTATGTTGCACTAGAGATTATGAGTCTGTTCATATAATTGCTTATATGATCCTAATTTGACTTTGAGAGAACATATTTGTCAAGAAAATTATCCATTTCTAATAGATTTTGGAGTTTGTTTGAGCACAGATTTTCAAAGTATGACTATCGTTATTTTCTGGATGTAGTCTGTGTCTATTATGCTATTCCTCTTTTTAACTCAATTTTTAAGATTAGAAACAATTTTATTTTACATATCAATCCTAGTTCCCTCTCCTTCAAATCCTCCCATGCCCTCAGCAAATCCTCCATCACATCCCAGTTCTGCTCCCCAGGAAGGATGAGGCTTTCCATGGGGGATCATCACAGCTGGACACATCCTTTGTGGCATGGCTTAGACTCTCCCCATGTGTCTAATCTGAGAGAGTATTCCACTATGTGGAATGGAATCCCAAATACATTTGTACACTAGGGATAAATTCTGATCCAATTACAGAGGCCTCATAGACTTCCCAGGCCTTCTAACTGACACCCACTTTCAGGGTACCTGGTTGAGTCCTATGCTGGTTCCCCGGCTATTAGTCTGGAGTCCATGAGTTCCTTCTTGTTCAGGTCAGCTGTTTCTATGGGTTTCCCCAGCCTGGTCTTCGCCCCTTTGCTCATCACTTCTTCCTCATTACAAATGGATTGCAGGAATTTTGCCCAGTGCTTAGCTGTGGGTGTCTGCATCTGCTTCCATCAGTTACTAGATGAAGGCTATAGGATGATAATATAATGTAGTCACCAATCTCATTATAGGAGAAGGGCATTTATCTCTAATTTTATCAATTTGGTTATTCCCTTTTTTTTGGTTAATTTAGCTAAGGGTTTCTCAATTTAACTGCTTTTCTCAAAGTAACATCTCATTTTTTCATTAACCCTTTGTAGTATTTTTCTTTTTTTCTTAATTTTTATTTGTTTCTATTTTATCAATTGACGACCTGAATTTTATTACTTCTTTCTCTCCCTTCTCTTTGTGTATTACTTCTTTTTTTTGTTCTAGGACTTTCAGATGTACTGTGAACTTCCTAATATGAGATTTATCCATCTTTTTTTTATGTAGGTACTTATTGCTATGTACTTATCTCTTTAAACAGCCTTCATTGTGTCCCATAAATTTGGATATGTTTCTCCATTCTGAGATGCTAAAATGGACACATTTTCCCATCAATTACAAAGAGGCAATATTCAAATGACAACCACTTACTAAGAAAAAAAATATCAGTTTTCCCCAAGAGGTCTTACTTGGTATGTAAACCACAGGCCTCATGTCTAGAAGTAGATGCCCAATACAAAATAAACACAAAGGTTTTTTGGTAGATAGTGTCTGTCCCATATTGGTTTTTTTTGACATGTTTTATCTTACTGGTCTTTTGGTTGTATACTATAATTTCCAGTTTTGTGTGTTTATTGTATGTGTATCTTATGCTTTTCTTCATAATTAGTATTTTGTTTTATTTACCCTTTGTCTGTATTAGTTTTTGGTAGGTGAGGCAATGGGGCATATCAAGGATGATCTAGGAAGGAATAGCCATGATCAGAATATACAGTATGAATTTTCAGTAAAAATAAATGAAAATTTTAAAAACACAATATATATCTTATAAAAATACTGAAGAATTTCTAAGGAAAGAACTATCCAGATCATTTTTAAATGTTCCAAAATAGTTCTGTGAATCACAAAGGCAATGAATTGTCAGGATATGTTCTCAATCAACAGAGACCTGAAAAGGATTTAAATGTCACCTCTGGAAAACTTCAAAATCTGGTAAAAGCAGACAATAAAATCTATGACCACATATATTCTGTTTAGTCAAGGTGTGGTACCATATATACATATGCCCTTTTATAGACTGGAATATTTACTACTTTCAGACCAATTAATTAAATTAACAGCTTAACACTAATTCAACAGAATTGAGATGCTGTGGGCAAGAAATGGCAAACAGTTACTACATTGCACAATGTTTTCAGAAAGTAACTAATAAAATACAAAATCAACAGAAAGAACAAACACTGAGAGCAGGGTAGAATTCAATTTCCAGGATTACTGTATTTAGCACACTACCTTCTTGCCCAGAATATTTACTAAATAAAAAAGTATTAGTCAGTCAAATAAGTAAAGTGTGATCTGTGTCAAAGGAAGCAGCAATAGAAACTTTTCCTAAGGAATCTTTGACACTGGACTAATTGGACAAGTCATCAAATTAGCTATGGAAATGAGACTTACATAGTTAAAGGAAATCATGCATAATAAACCAAAAGGAACTGAGATAATGGTATTTTACCAAAGCAAAAGCATCCATAAAATAAGTGTGTTTGGGAAATGCAATAAAATTTTATTCTGTTTGGTATCACAAATACTAGAACTGGAATGATACAGAGATTTTAATAGCCCTGGCACAAGATGGACACAGTTAAACAATATTCTGTTAATATGTTAAAAACAAAAGTTATGCAATTTGGGGTTTTATGGGAGACAGGTGGAATTGTAGTGCAATAGAAACTTTATGCGAATAACCTTAGCAAAGAGTCCTAGTAGAGGGGGATGTGAAGCCTAAACTGGCCATCTACTGTAAACAGGTAAGGCTTCAAGTGAAGGAAGTGGCACACCATCCCAGCCACGAAACTTTGTACCTACAGTTTGCCTTCATGAAGAGTATGCTGGAAATGGAGCCTAGCAGAATCCTCATGAAAGGTAACTGGAGAGAATTTAACTAGCAGCTGATGGGAGCAGATGCTGATTCCAACAGTCAAACATTGGGTAGAGTTTGGGAAGACTTATGGATGAGGGGAAGGAAGGATCGAAGAAACCACAGAAGTCAGTTGTATCACAAGAACATGGCCCAAAAGGACACTTCCTTAACCTGGAGACAGGAGAGAAGTCCTAGTCCCTACTTGAAATGGCTTGACATATTTACATGACCTCACCTCTATGGCATAGCCCTACATGTGGAATTGGGGTGGGGGAGGGGAGGGGAGGGTGGTTAGGGTGCATTTGAGGGGGGGAGAGAGGGCAAGAGGGAGGGAGGGAGAGGGAACAGGGATCAACGTGTAAAATAAAAAAAAATAAGAAAAGTAATAAAAAGAATCGACTGAATGGGACTCATGCATGTTCAGAGAGATAATGTTAGCCTGTAGGGATCTGCCATAGGTCTTTTGCATATATGTTATAGTTGAGTAGCTTGGTATTATTGTGGGATTCTTAACAGTGGGAACAGAGGCAATTACTAACTCTTGCCTGTTTGTGAAATATTTTCCTCCTATTTGGTTGCCTCACCAAGCCTTGAAATAATGGTATGTGCCTGGTTGTATTGTAGCACATTATGCCATGTTAGTTTGATATACCTGTAATGTCTGCTCTTCTGAGTGGAAGTGGAAGGGGCATGGATCTGGGAGAGAGGGGAGGTTGATGGGAAGTTGAGGGGAGTCTGTGGGGAAGGGAAGGAAATCAAACTGTGATATGTGATCTGGAGTAAGCCAGGTATCTGTGATTCTCAGGCTAATCAGTCTGCATAGTGAAATCCAGGACAACCAGAGATATGTAAGAGATCCTGTCTCACCAATAAACAGAACAAAACAAATAAACAAAAATTCATAAAAAGCTAGGTAAGAATGGATACCACCTTTTTTTTTTTTTTTTTTTTTTTTTTTTGCATTTTCCAAATCACAGTGTTCTTATATTACTCCTCTTCACATGTCCCCTTACAAAAGATCCAAATAATTACAGCACCTTGGAAGAAATTTCTTTGTTGGGAATTTGGGTGCAGAAAATTGAGTCCATACATATTCAGCTTGTCTGAATTACTTTTGATTCCTTTTGGTCCTTTTCAGTGTTGAGTGACCTACTAGGTCAGGTCTTCCCTTATATATATATATATATATATATATATATATATATATATATATATATAATTTTTTAATTTAATTTTATATAACAAAGTCCAATTAAATGAAAACAAACATTTATACACAATATTTGGGAATTTGGGTGTCGTTCTTTCCAAACTACTTCCTGCTGGTAAGGGGCGCTGTCTTGGGGGATTCGAAGAAGATTCAGATATCCTAGCTGTAGTCTGTAGGGCTGTTTTGTCCAGCTGTTTGGAATGTACTCTTGTACTCTGTTTCAGGCGGTCTGGCGTGATCAAACCACATTAGTCTGGAAGCAATCCCCATCTTTTCATTTTCTTTGGAAACAAAAATAGAAATCCTTTTCCCCAGTAACTTGTTCTTCAACTTAAATTTTGGAGTCAAAGCATTTTTTTTTTTAAAATTTATTATTTTACATGTTGATCCCAGTTCCCTCTCCCTCCCTCCCTCCCTCCCTCCCCTCCAGCCCTCCCTCCCTCCTTCCCTCACTTTTACCCTCTCTGCCCTCTCACATGCACTCTAAACACCCTCCCCTCCCAACCCCCCACCACAATACCATATGTAGGGAATTGCCATCCAGTTGGGGTCATGTAGATCTGACAGGTCCTGTGAAGTAGGGACTAGGGCTTCTCTCCTATCTCTAGAATAAGGCAGTTATCCCTCCATGGGGGATATGTTTGCAAAGTCCTTTTGTGCACCAGAGATACATCCTGGCTCCACTGTCTGAGGTCTCTTAGACTGCTCAGACCTTCTGGCTGAGACCCATATTCAGGGGGGTCCGAGTCAGTCCCTTGTTGGCTTCCCAGCTATCTGTCTAGTGGCCCTTAGCTCCTCCTTGTTCAGGTAAGCTGTCTCTATGTACTTCTATCGCATGGTCTTGTCCTCTCCATCTGCTTCTGGGTTCTAGTTCGACTCAGTGTTTATGTATGGGTGTTTGCTCTTATTTTCAACAGGCATTAGTTGAGGGCTCCATGGAGAAGTAAGTTGTTGATCTCACTCTCCGGGAAGGGCATTTATGATAGCCTTTCCACGGAAGCTGAGATCGTTAGTTGGAAGCAGTCTTATAGTTCCCTCGACCTTTCTTTGTGTTCAACTTTATCTTCAAACCAATATTGGCTCCATCTTTTATGTTCTCTCTCTCTGTCTCTTTCTCTCTCTCTCTCTCTCTCTCTCTCTCTCTCTCTCTCTCTCTCTTTCCTATTTTCCATTCCTAACCAGGCTCAATCCTCCTGGTCACACATGCCTTCCTCTCCTCCCCCTCATTTTCTCCTACTTCTCTCTCCATTCGCTGTCCTCCCCCACTTCACCTGAGCTCTGGGGGACTTGTCCCTTCCCAGTTCTGTGAGGGACTTTATATGAATCTCTTAGAATACAACTTGTATCCTAGTTCCTCTGGTAATGTGAATTATAGGCTGGTGATCATTTGATCTAGTTCTAAAATCCATATATGAGTGAGTACATACTGTGTTTCTCTTTTTCTGACTGGGTTACCTCATTCAGGATGGTTTCTTCAAGTGCCATCCACTTGCCTGCGAATTTCAAGATACCATTATTTTTTTTCTGCAGAGTAGTATTCCATTGTGTAGATGTGCCACATCTTCATTAACCATTCTTCAATTGAGGGGCATCTAGGTTGCTTCTAGGTTCTTGCTATTACAAATAGTGCTGCTATGAACATAGTTGAACAGATGTCTTTGTTGCATGGATGTGAATCCTTTGGGTATATGCCTAAGAGGGGGATTGCCGGGTCCTGTGGTAAACTAATTCCCATTTTCCTGAGGAACCGCCATACTGATCTCCAAAATGGCTGTATGAGTTTGCACTCCCACCAGCAGTGGAGGAGTGTTCCACTTTCTCCACATCCTCTCCAACATAAGACATCACTGGTGTTTCTAATTTTAGCCATTCTGGCAGGGGTAAGATGGTATCTCAAAGTTGTTTTGATTTGCATTTCCCTGATAGCTAAGGATGTGGATCATTTTCTTAAGTGTCTTTCAGCCTTTTTGATTTCCTCCATTGAGAATTCTTTCTTCAGTTCTGTACCCCATTTTTTAATAGGGTTATTTGGTGTTTTGTTGACTAGTTTCTTGAGTTCTTTGTATATTTTGGAGATCAGCCCTTAGTCGGATATAGGATTAGTGAAAATCTTTTCCCAGTCTGTGGGCTGCCGTTTGGTCTTGTCAACTGTGTCCTTTTTTTACAGAAGCTTCTAAGTTGGAAGAGGTCCCATTTATTAATTGTTTCTTTCAGTGTCTGTGCCCCTGGAGTTATGTTCAAGGAGCGGTCTCCTATACCAATTTGTTCAAGGGTACCCTCCTATACCAATTTGTTCAAGGGTACCTCTTACTTTCTCTTCTAAGAGGTTCAATGTGGCTGGATTGATGTTGAGGTTTTTGATCCATTTGGACTTGAGTTTTGTGCATGGCGACCGACATGGGTCTATCTGCAGTCTTCTACACACCCTCATCCAATTGTGCCAGCACCATTTGTTGAAGATGCTGTCTTTGCCCCATTGTATAATTTTAGCTGTTTTGTCGAAAATCAGTTGTTCATAGGTGCGTGGATTAATATCAGGATTTTCAATTCGATTCCATTGGTCTACCTGTCTATTTTTATGCCAATACCAGGCTGTTTTCAGAACTATAGCTCTGTAGTAGAGCTTAAAGTCAGGAATGGTGATGCCTCCTGAAGTTCTTTTATTGTATAGGGTTGTTTTGGCTATCCTGGGTCTTTTGTTTTTCCATATAAAGTTGATTATTATCCTTTCAAGTTCGGTGAAGAATTGTGGTGGGATTTTAATGGGGATTGAATCTGTAGATTGCTTTTGGTAAGATTGCCATTTTTACCACTTTTTAAAGATCAGGATAAGATACTATACAGTAAGATGAAGGGAAAAACTTATTCCTACTTTTCACTCCTACTAAACATTATTTAGAAGCCCTAACTAATACAATGAAATGCTAAAACTAAGACAGACAAAATGTTTCAGTGGATAGACATGTTTGTGATAAAAGCCTGGTGATTGAGCTTGATTTCTAGATTACATGTAAAGGTAGAAGAAGAGAAACAACTGATCTATTGACTCAAAAAAACAGTCTTATGACTTTTTCACAGGTGTCCTTTGGATATTAATTTATTTTAAAACAGTATAAGAGGAAGGAAAATGCATATGTACCTTGTTATAATATAAATAAAATCCTTGATCTCAACACGATAGTTTACAGAAAATTTTAAAGAATTGAAAAGAACGTCAATGTAATAAGAACTTAGAAAATGACAGATGAGGACAGGGATTGGTTCTGATACAGGTAAGGCCTACATGCAAAAGGGAAGTTCCACAACCTACAGAGATTAAGAAAAATACAGATGCAGGATGGAAATCAGATCTGGTGTCAGGATACATCACATAGTGTTGGTATATTCCACAACTTGCAGCAGAAACTGTAGACCCAGGCTCCAAAGTAACACAGACAATTGCCATTTCCCTTGGTTACTCAACATAGCTAGAAGTGTTGTTGACAACACAGGCTGTATTGCTGACAACATCGTATTCTGGGACATAGAGACATGAAAGGGAAATTTTCTCCTTGTTGGCTAGCTTTTATAGTGCCAGAAGGAGCTATGAAAGCTTCTGGAGAAGAAATGTAATTTATCAGTGTTATCACTTGGCACAGGATCATAGAAATTACAATACTGAGCTGTCAGATAAGATGTACCCACTGAATCAACAGTAGTCCAAGTGTTATGGCTTAACTAATTTCTGTTTTTTTCTGAGGCTTGAATCACAGGAGGGAATAAATGCATGTTACTGTAATCTAGGTCTAAAGCTCTAGCTTGGGAGGCTATAGTCTTTAGTATAGAACTTGTTACTCTTATTATTCTAAATGGTCTTATTGTCAAATTCTCTTCCAAATATAGTTTATACCCATATACATGGGTGACTTTCAACCTTGGTCAGAAGAGTGTTTCTTTGTAGAAGAGATACGTGACTGGTTAAAGTGTTGAGAAGAAGAGACTGAACATTCACCTTTATGCATAACATCTTTATCAACTAACTTTTCTACGCCATTAAAGCTCTGGAAACATTGCCCAGTAAGAGCAAAAGTCTATAGGAGCAGGAGGATTTGGAAGAGTGCTGTGAAATAGTGATTTCTGGACAGCTATTACATACATAAATTCAGGTGATGTGGTGATGTATTCAAGATCTGCACAAAATCCAGTAAATTACAATTCAAACCTAGATGGTACAGGGGCTGTCAAAGCTTACTACCTTACTGAGGAGCTAATGGCAGTTTGTGACTTTATAGAGATATTTTTCTTGTTTTTCAATGGATAGCCCTATACCTATAAGCATAGGATCTCTACTAATTGAACTTAATTGGTTATTTAAATAAAAGTAGTTAAGTTGGAGTGTGAAATGTTCAAGCAAATATCGGTGGAGTTGGAAAATGGAAATGGGGACTGGAGATGAACATGTTCCTTGTATTATGTCATTAATGTCAAATTAAATACTTTCATGTAATTCTAACAAAATATGTATAATATCTCCTTGAGAAAAACTATAAATCTGTTAAAATAAGTTAAAGTAAACATAAACAGATGATGCTTCATGTTCACAATATTTTCAAGAAAAAAATCTTTCACTTAACGTATTTAATAAAAAAAAATACAAATACCTATATGTCATATTATGAATATTGTATAAGAACAGTACAAATTTTATTTAAAACTTAGACTTGGAATAACCAATGAAGTATCAAAGGGGAATAATGAAGTCAGAACACCAAAACTCCCAAAATTCAAAATCCATAAATCTATAATAACATAATATCTTTAAATAAAGAAGAATAGACCTAGAATCATAAAATAAAATCAAATATACTCAGTCAAAGGTAATGAAAAATGCAAAGGATATTCTCATCAGAAACTTGAACTAGAAAAATCATACATTTTCCTGCAACATTATGAATTGAAGCATAAACTTAAACACTTAAAAATTAATACAAAATAGGTTGTGGACATAATTATAATATTAATGACTATAAGACACCTAAAAGATAATGTAGGAAAACACCAAGAGGATTGTGGTTTGGTGGTGATAAATTTTATATTTACATCACCCAAAAATAACAGAATGAATAATATAAACATTTGGTAAATGAGATTTGAGAAATAAGAACCTAGTTTAGAAAAATAAATGTTAAGGGAATAAAAAGATAAGTCATAGATGGTTAAAAATCAGACTTCAATTGCATATCTGATAAAAGTAGGTTACTTACTAATGAATTTACTTTGAAAGGCAGGTTTCTTAAAAGCTTAGAATAGTCTATAGACATTTAATGCTGGAATTGCTGTCCAGTTTGTATTCAAGTGAATTGAAATGTATAGCCACATAAAATATGTGCATGCATATAGGAACCTTATAATTAATTGCCAAAACACCTTTTAGCAACAGGATATCCACTATCATGCTACTGTGTAAGGAATGTATAAGGTATTCGCATAATGAAATATAATACAACAATAAATAAAAATGGTTTAGTAACTCTACATTATAAAGTAATCATGTGTGTGTGAGAGGGAAAGGGAAAGACAGAGAAAAAGAAAGAAACAAAGAGAGAGACAGAGAGATACGAAAAGACTGTATGTTTTGCAATTCCAACTATATTCTATTCTGGAAAAGATAACATTAGGTGAATAGAAAAATACCAGTGTCAATATGTTCTTAGAAGTCAAAGTGGGATGTTTGATATATTAGAGAAATTCTGTGGGTGCAACATTATTTTTTATGCAAAAATTATATAATATAGATGAAGATTAAGTTATAATGCAAACAATGTACTTTTCCTTAGTTCTGCTATTAGTGGTTGCTTATCTCCATGATGATCAAGTGTGTCACACATAAGAAAGTTGGAAACAAAGAACACAGGGGACAGGTTGTTGAGAAAAGACATAATCCATTTCCTGCTATAGTTTCCTATAGGCTGAAATGCCCTCAAAACACTCCATAAATTACAAAAGTAATTAGCAAAAGATGTATATCAAAATATCCTCGAAAACATTATATATATTAAAAGAAGGCAGATATAATAAACTTCATATATGGTTTCAGTTATATTGTATTTTCAGCATAATCAAATAATTGTAGTCAGAAAGTCAGTATTTGCAAAGTAAAATCTGTGGAGTTTACAGGTAACTGCCCAAAAGATTTGGCTTTCTTGGGGAAATGAAGATCAAGATCTGAAGAGGTGACAGCAGTGAGGAACATGCTGAGGTAGATGCCCTTCTTCCTTTCCAGGACCATGGTGAAATCTAGTACAGAGTGCTGCTGGGGGCCTTGTCTTGTTCAGGAGCCTGGCTATGTCTGGTCTCTGAGGTAACATTTGTGGAGCCTATTGCCACAGAGGGCCATGCAGAAGACCAAAATCCAGCTGAAACCGGAGGCCATATTGTTCTTAGTATTTCAAGCTGCCACTGGGGGCATAAATGCCATTGTATCCTCCAATCCCAAACAGCGACCTTAGGCCATATCTGAGACCATGGCCCCCTTACAGCCTTTGTAAATGTCATTTGCTCCTGTTACCATAAAAGGCTGAGTGTGTACCTAGCGTCTCAACTGCCACCTGAGGACATGTTGGCATTTGGGGGCCATGCCGCCTACTGATGCCATGCCAATATGGGTGATCTGTAATGCCAAGTAAGGCCACAATGACTTATAGGCCCAGGATGTTGCCAAAGATCATATCTGAGTCCATGGTCCGGTAGTCTGAGTCTGTATTGATGTCTGTGGCCCATGTTGCCACCAAGGTCCACACTGAAGCTAAGGATCTGGGTGGTTGTTGGATAATCGTTTCGTATTTACACTGTTAAAATGTGTCTTTGCCAAGACACATTCTGATTTGTTTAATAAAAGTTGAATGGCCAATAACTAGGAAGTGGTTGTGCATGCCTTCTGGGCACAGGGAGAAGACAGGTTAATCTAAGAGCAGGAGAGATTCCAGAGGACAGGGAGAGGGAACATGAGGTACAAAATGGAAGAGAGGTAAAGGGCAACAAGGCAAATGTAGATTAATATAAATAGGTTTTTATAAGAGCTAGTGGGACAAGCCTAAACTATAGGTCTATCTTTCATAATTAATAAGTCTCCATGTAATTTTTGTGAGCTGCGGGTCCAAAGTAAAGTCCATCTATACTGAACTTCCACCCATGGCTTTTCTGGTGACTAAGGACTGTGGTGTTGCATAGCTCATATACACCTGAGTGACATGCACTACCACCTGGGGCCAGAGTGTTCTTGGGTACTGATCTGTGACCAGGACATATGCTGATTGTTGCTGGGACCTAATAGTTCCCTCGGGGGAGGAGGTGAGAAGGCAACAGATGCCAGGAGTCAGGTAAAATGCAAACAGCAGACTTGTTTATTCAATGATGGGGAGAACCTTATATACCCTCTTCTCAGCATCTAGGCTTGATCCTGATCCATTGCATGGATACTCCTCACTGGCTAGGAATGAACAGGACCTTTGACAGAGTCCATTGTTAGGACCTCAGGCAGACTCCAGGTTGGTTTATCTGCCATCTTCATAGGCCTTATATTCCTGGAGATAATGTCTGAGATTCCTATTGCCATCAGAAGACATATGGATGTCCAGGATCTGGCCCACACCTGAGGCCATGTGCAGTTCAAGAACTACACTGCCATTGGGTTCATGCTGCTCCCAAGATCTATGTCTGTGTCTATGTTCCAACCAAAGATTGGGTCTGTATTGACTTGCATTGCCCCATTGGGGCCACTATGCACCACGTGGATGTTGGGTGTCTGGGTCACAACCTAGGGTTAGGTTAACATCTGAGGACTGAGCTTCTGCTGGGTCCTGCACTGCCACCTGGAGCCATGGTGTCATCCAATCCTGGCCTCTTGCCAGGGGCCTTTGTGGATCTGTGGCCCAGCTGAAGCAACAGTCTGTATTGATGTCTATAACTCCTGTAAACCCTGATTGCAGTGAGGATAGGTCTGCACAGAGTGGGCCCCACACCTCACTGGCTACAGCATTAGGGAGAACTGGACTTTCCCTCCCCAACTTCCATACTGTGGAGAACAAGTTCTGCACTGCCCCTGGGCAGCACAGTAGAGGTGTTGCTGATGACAGGGGTGCTAGTGAGCTGGACCTAAAGCCTTGAAATTATGAGAGTGAGCCCCAAGGTCTATCACTCTGTGGCTTGGGTGAGGAATAGACATTTCACTTGCCTCTCACCCCTGGCCCTTTGCTACTTACTGCAAGTAGGAAAAGCTGGTGCAGGGGCCATGAGAGTGGGAGAACTGATTCTGTCCCTCACTGGCTGCACTGCTCAGGAGAGTAGAGCCTGCTGCACCTAGCCCACGTAGTACAGTAAAGTTGACCCTCTTGACAGGGATACAGGTGACTTGGCTCCTGGATAGCACATGGGAGATCTGACCCCACCCTTCATCTGCCAAGTGGTAGAGTAGGGGAGAGAGAAATGACCTCCCCAGATCCCTGCTCTTTGCTGCTTATGACAGGTGGGGAGCTGGACACAAAGTCAGCAGAATGGAAGAATTCACCCTGCCACCAAGCAGCAGCAGTAGCACTAAGGAGAGCAGGCCCTGAATCTCAGCCAGGTAGCACAGTAGAGCCAACACTTTTGACAGGGTGCATTCAAGCAGGACTGTACCACTCTTCATTGGCCATGTGGTGGCATGGGAGAGGAAATATTTCCTTCCTTCCCCTCACCCTTTGCTATGAGCAACAGGTGAGAGAGATAACTCAAAGGTCATGAGAGTAGGAGAATGGCCCTGTTCCTCACCAGCTTCAGCATATGTGAGTGTGAGCATGGCACCTTACCTTGGCAACACACTAGAACTGACTCTGTTGTCATGGACACAGGTGGATCTATGAACATGAGAGCAGAAGAGTTGTCCTGGCTGCCTCCGTCATATTCTGTCTGTGAGATGGCAAGGATAAGGGAAATATGCACCTTACCCCTTGCCACTGGCTACAGGTGGAAGACCCAGCCTTATGGGCATTAGAATAAAAAAATTGGCTTTGACCCTCACCAAATGCAGCAATCCAGAAAGCAGGCCCTGACCCTTACCTGAGCAACACACTAGACCTGGCCCTGGTGCCATGAATGCCAATGAGCTGGACCCTAGTTTATAATAGCAGGGAAATTGTCCTATTTCCTGGCTATCTGCTGCATTGGATATGCTAGCCTTGGCAGTACTAGAGAGCTTTTCCAGGTGGTAATGATGAAGGAAAGCTGGCATCTTGACCAACTCAGCAATCACACAAAACCAGAACCAAGACTGCAGAATAGCCCATCCCAGCACCCATCCATCTATACACTGCTAGAAAGCATGAAGGGAAAAGTCCTCCAGATCCAAAGCTACATGATCTCCACAACCCAAGGCAAAAACAGGATATTCAGAAGGAATCCCAGTGAGGGACCAGTATCAAGGGTGAATGAAGCAGTAGCCAGGGGTCTCAAACAAGACCAACGAATCATTGCAATGAACGCTTACAAGTAAAGATGTGTGGACTAACAGGTATACTGTATGAATGCCTGAGCCACACTACAATTCCCATGTAAAGTTTTTTTAAAATTTGTCTGTGTTGTTTTTTGTTTGTTTGTTTTATGCTTTTTTTGTTTTTGTCTTTGTTTCAATTTTACATTTTGTTATAGCATTGGGGAAGTTGCAAGGGTAGAGGACAGAAGCAAGGGGATAAGAGATGAGTGAGATGTGGATGCATGATGTGAAATCCACAAAGAAACAATAAAATGTTAAAAAAGAATTAGTTTCCTTTTGAAACAGGTGAAAACATTTTAGATTTAAACAGTATTGTTTACATCATCTTTTTGACTATAACTCAAATTGAATAATATTTGCATTGTAGTGTTGAATTTGTGACATTAGAATTAAACCTCAATAATAATTCTAATAACAAGAGTAATGAAATTATGCTGAGATAATCGTATGCATCATAACTAAAGAACTATTAAAATACTTCACAAAGGTCTCCTATAATCTATGAGGACTATTGTTCTCTAACATAGATTCAACAGACAACACGTTCTTATTCATATTTCATCACTCCAATGTTTGGAGTGAGATCTTCTTAAATATGTTAACAGTATGTAAGTTTCCATTTAACCATTGGTAGTATTGCCTGCTGCCACAATTATATCAAAGATGAAATGGTATATGAGACACATTCAACACAACCTCTGGTAATAACCATTCACTCTTACTTTAATGATATGAAAGTAACATGGAATTTTTTCTTACCAAGACCAATAATCAGTTTACCTTGTGAGAAGGGAAAAAGAGTTTAAGGATAATTTTTTACCTACCTAGAAATCCTATAAGATCAGAAAGAAGAAATAAAATTCATTGGAATTGATAATAAGTACATACCTAATTTTATACTGGCATGACATCACCAGTGGAATATTTCTTATGGGAGAATTGTGCATTCAGCAATGATCTAGGGTCAGCTTGTCACATCCAATTTAGCAAAGCACATTTGTCATAGTTAATAACATCGTTCCATCAATAAATAATCATTAATCTAGGATTTGAGGCATTTTCAACTTTGCTAATCAATAGACTCAAACTTCATAGGACAAATGAAACTTATCTACATGGAACACTTGAAGATTATTTTCCTTCAATTAGCAGTCTTGAAATCTTTCTTTAGATAGCCACATAGGTGCCCTTCATGCAGGAAGTGTTGTCAAATGTACCACAGGTCATTCTGATTACCCTCAATATACTACATCGTCTACTGGAAAGGGCAAAATTAAAGAACCAAGCACAGGATAATTTAATGGACTGGACCTTGTTCTAGTATAAGTAATATCTGATGACATTTTGCTAGAGAAAAATCAGTACAGCCATATCCAATTTTAAGGAAAGCAAAGAGAAACATACAGTTGGATGGTAAAGAAGGAAACAATTTGATTTACAAGTAGAAGTCTTCCATAATTGCAGAAATTATATAAAGAATTTTCCATCTACAGAGACAACTCTATAAACCTATTTTCCCAGCTCACCAAACTGGCATACTAATTCTGGATCTTAAGTAAACATATTGATTTCCAGACACCCCAATATTGCCAGTCAGTAATGATTTGTTAAATGCATTAGCAAATGAATGAGTTAGAATGAGTAAATGAAATAAAGTAGTTAATGTGTAGATACATCTGAAAAATCTAGCATTTAATTACTTGAGGAAAGAGCATCTCAATATTAAGGTGTAATGGCAATGTATCTTTCTATAGGGAGAATACAAATTGAACACTGGTTCCAAAACTTAAAACTTTTTAAAAAGTGATTATATATTATTTTTTCTTCTTTTTTTCCCTACTTTTCATTGTGTGAGTAGGCATTCGTGCGTGTGTGTGATAAGATTATATCACTTATCTCTTCACCACCTCCCCAAGAAACAATATCTCTCCAATTTGGCTAGAATATTTGACCAGCAAGCAAACTTTCAATATACTCATGTGTTCCTCATCTAGCATTTGGATTGTGGGAGCATTTTGTCATGCCTGACTTTTAGTTGAGAGATGGGAAATCTAAATTTAGGCCCTTATGTTTGCCTAGCAAATAGTTTACCTACTAAACCATCATTCTACCCCTTAGGTTTATCTATCTCTCTGTTTATCATAGTTTATCATATATATATATATATATATATATATATATATATATATATATATATACCTATCTATCTGTTTATCTATTCTGGCTTTTCAAGACAAGATTTCTTTATGCAGCATTGTCTGGTTGGCTGTCTTGGAACTAGATCTTTAGACCAACCTGGCTTCAAACTCACCTGCCTCTGTCTCCCTAGTGTTGGGATTGAAGACATGTGCCACCACTGCCCAGGATTATTTTACTTTTTGATGTAGAGTATTATCAGGCTCGCCAGAAGTAGATGATGACCTGCAATTTCTAATGCTTCAATTTCCACTTCCTGAGTTTCAGGTTTACAGTCATGTATCATCACTTCCGATTTCTCCTTCCTTCCTTCTTTCTTCTTTTTTTTTAAATGCAGAACTGAGAATCTTAGCCAACGTTTCCTTCATCCAAAGTAAGCATTTCACCAAATGAGCGATATTTCGATCCTGACTTACTTTGATTAAGGTTAATTTCTGTTTAAAATTATATTACTAAATTATGGTACTAGTTGTTTTTCATTGCTGTGACAAAACAGCATGACCAAAAGTCTCTTCCTGAAAAGGTTATTTTGGTTTGTAGTTCCAAAAGATATGAACTATCCTGGCATGTAGGCATGGTGGCAAAGAGTAGACATGGCAGTAGGAGCAGGAAGAATGAAAGTGGCCCAAGGATTTAATCTCAATGCCTGCCTTCAGTGACATACTTGCATTATCAATGCTAAAACACCTAAACCTACATATCAGTGGCACTAGATGAACAAAGTAAGCAAGAAAATAGAGGACTTACCTCCTAGAAACTACCACACTTATTCATTGTAAAAAGTATTAGGTTTCATGATGAAAATTTCCTTGAAGTAAACCATGTAATTAAAAATCTAGGAATGGCATTTGCAACTTTAAAACATCTATGTTTCATAAGATAAAGAAAAAACATTCAGAGTCTTGATTATGTTCTTAATATAGTAGTGTCCAGTTGATTTCATTTTTTTCAAATGTCAATATTTCAATTTTATTTACCAATGAATAAAATTCATATACCACATTGTCTTTAAATTTATCTATTGATAAATGTACATACCAGTTCAATTTCTTGGATATTGTGAATGGTGAAATTATAAATATGAAAGGGAAAATATGCTTATGGTATGTTCATTTCGACTCATTTTGTAATATGCCCAGAATTGTGTCATATGGTAATAATAGTTTCAGCTATATGAAAACAAAAAAAACCTACCACCAGATTTCAAAAATGTTTGTACTAATTTACCAGCAATAAATAAGAATTTCGTCCATTTGCACTTCACCTTGGAGAAATGTTCCCACACAAAATTAGTACACTTAAAGATTGGGTACATAGACTGCTTAAATACATATTTTCTGTGTTTACATATTATGTATATTAAATTCTAATGATCATATCCTATTTTTTTTCTTGCTTTTCTTTCTTTCTTTATTTTAACCAAGTCCATTTAAATGAAAACAAACATTTATGGACAATATTTGGGAATTTGGGAGTCGTTCTTTCCAAACTACTTCCTGCTAGTTAGGGACGCTGTCATGGGGGATTCTAAGAAGATGCAGAAATCCTGGCTGTAGACTGCAAGGCTGCTTTGTCCAGATGTTTTGAATGTAGGATCACTTGGTACTCTGTTTCAGGTGGTCTGGATTGATCAAACCACATTAGTCTGGAAGGAATCCACAGCTTTTCATTTTCTGTGGAAATAAAAATAGAAATCCTTTTCCCCAGTAACTTGTCCTTGAACTTAAATTTTGGAGTCAAACCATTTTTCTTATTTAATTTATTATTTTATTTGTCGATCCCAGTGTTTTCCTTTCCTCTCTCTCATTTTCTCCTACTTCTCTCTCCATTTGCTTCCCCCCAATTGCCCTATTCTCTGGGGGACTTGTCCCTTCCCGGTTTTGTGAGGGACTCTTAGAATAAACCTTGTGTCCTAGTTCCTCGGGTGGTGTGAATTATAGGCTGGTGATCCTTTAATCTAGGTCTAAAATCCATATATGAGTGAGTACATACTATGTTCCTCTTTTTGTGACTGGGTTACCTCATTCAGGATGGTTTCTTCAAGTGCCATCCACTTGCCTGCGAATTTCAAGATATCATTATTTTTTCCTGCAGAGTAGTATTCCATTGAGTAGATGTGCCACATGTTCATTATCCATTCTTCAATTGAGGGGGATCTAGGTTGCTTCCAGGTTCTTGCTATTACAAATAGTGCTGCTATGAACATAGTTGAAGAGATGTCTTTGTTGCATGGATGTGAAACCTTTAGATATATGCCTAAGAGGGGAATTTCCAGGTCCTGTGGTAAACTAATTCCCATTTTCCTGAGGAACCGCCATACTAATCTCCAAAATGGCTGTATGAGTTTGCACTCCCACCAGCAGTAGAGGAGTGTTCTACTTTCTCCACTTCCTCTCCAACATAAGACATCACTGGTGTTTCCAATTTTAGCCATTCTGGCAGGAGTAAGATGATATTTCAAAGTTGTTTTGCTTTGTATTTTCCTGATAGCTAAGGATGTGGAGCACTTTCTTAAGTGTCTTTCAGCCTTTTTGATTTCCTCCATTGAGAATTCTTTCTTTAGTTCTGTACCCCATATTTAATAGGGTTAATCAGTGTTTTGTTGACTAGTTTCTTGAGTTCTTTGTATATTTTGGAGATCAGCCCTTTGTCAGATATAGGATTTGTGAAAATCTTTTCCCAGTCTGTGGGTTGCTGTTTGGTCTTGGACACTGTGTCCTTTGTTTTACAGAAGCTTCTAAGTTTGAAGAGGACCCATTTATTAATTGTTGCTCTCAGTGTGTGTGCCTGGAATTATGTTCAGGAACTAGTCGCCTATACCAATTTGTTCAAGGGTACCTCTTACTTTCTCTTCTAAGAGGTTCAATGTGGCTGGATTGATGTTGAGATCTTTGATCAATTTGGACTTGAATTTTGTGCATGGCGACAGACATGGGTGTATCTGCAGTCTTCTACACACCCTCATACAATTGTGCCAGCACTATTTGTTGAAGATGTTGTCTTCGACCCATTGTATAATTTTAGCTGTTTTGTCGAAAATCAGGTGTTGATAGGTGTGTGGGTTAATGTCAGGATTTTCAATTCGATTCCATGGGTCTGCCTGTCTATTTTTATGCCAATACCAGGCTGTTTTCAGAATTATAGCTCTGTAGTAAAGCATAAAGTCAGGAAAGGTGATGGCCCCTGAAGTTCGTTATTGTATAGGCTTGTTTTGGCTATCCTGGGTCTTTTGTTTTTCCATATAAAGTTGATTATTATCCTTTCAAGGTCTGTGAAGAATTGTGCTGGGAATTTAATGGGGATTTCATTGAATCTGTAGATTGCTTTTGGCAAGATTGCCATTTTTACTATTTTTATTCTACCTATCCAAGAGCATGGGAGATCTTTCCATTTTCTGGTATCTTCATTAATTTCTTTCTTTAGAGCCACAAAGTTCTTATTATGTAGGCTTTTACTTGTTTGGTAAGCATTCCACCAATATACTTTATATTGCTTGTGGCTATTTGTAAAGAGTGATGTTTTCCTGATTTCTTTCTCTGTCTCTTTGTCCTTTGAAAAAATTAGGGCTACTGATTTTTTTGACTTTATCTTGTATCTTGATAGATTGCTGAAGGAGTTTTTCAGCTGTAGGAGTTCCCTGTTCGAGTTTATTGGGTGGCTTATGTAAACTATCATATCATCTGCAAATAGAGACAGTTTGATTTCTTCCTTTCCAATTTGGATCCCCTTGATCTCCTTTTGTTGTCTTATAGCATTAGCTAGAACTTCCAGTACGATACTGAAGAGATATGGAGAGAGAGGGCAGCCTTGTCTTGTTCCTGATTTTAGAGGAATTGGCTTAATTTTCTCTCCATTGAGTTTGATGTTGGCAGTTGGTTTGCTGTGTATTGCTCTTTTTATGTTTAGGTCTGTTCCTGTTATCCATGATCTCTCCAAGACCTTTATCATGAAAGGTTGTTGAATTTTGTCAAAGGCCTTTTCAGCATCTAGGGACATAATCATATGGTTTTTTTTTCAGTTTGTTTATATGGTGAATCATGTTGATAGATTTTCGTATGTTATACCATGCCTGTAATTCAGGGATGAAGCCTACTTGATCATGGTGTATGATTTCTCTAATGTATTCTTGAATTCTGTTTACCAGTATTTTATTGAATATTTTTGCATCGATATTCATCAGGGATATTGGTCTATAGTTTTCTTTCTTAGTTGTGTCTTTGTGAGGCTTGGGTACCAAGGTTATTTTGGCCTGATAAGAAGAGTTTGGCAATGAACCGTCTGTTTCTATTTCGTGGAACAGTTTGAGGAGTAGTGGTATTAGTTCTTCATTGAATGTTTGGTTGAATTATGTACTGAATCCATCTGGCCCTGGACTTTATTGGTTGGAAGGCTTTCAATGACTGCTTCTATTTAATTGTGGGTTATAGGTCTATTTAAGTTGTTTCTCTGTTCTTGATTTAATTTTGGTAATTGATAGTTATCCAGAAATTTGTCCATTTCCTTTGAATTTTCAATTTTTGTGGAATACAGATTTTCAAAGTATGACCTGAAAATTGTCTGGATTTCCTCTGTGTCCATTGTTATGTTCCCCTTTCCATTTCTGATTTTGTTAATTTGCATGTTCTCTCTCTGCTTTTTTGTTAATTTGGGTAAAGTTTTGTTTATCTTGTTGATATTCTCAAAAAACCAACTCTTCATTACATTGATTTTTTGTATTGTTTTCCTGCTTTCTATTTCGTTAATTTCAGCCCTCAACTTGATTATTTCCTGGCATCTACTTCTATGGGGTGAGTTTGCTTCTCTCAGTTCTAAGGATTTCAGTTGTGCTGTTAATTCTCTTATGTAACTATACTCTGTTTTCTTCATATGGGCACTTAGTGCAATGAACTTCCCTTGTAGCACTGTTCTCATTGTTTCCCATAAGTTTGGGTATGTTGTGTCCTCATTCTCGTTGAATATTAGAAAGTCCTTAATTTCTTTATTTATTTCTTCTTTGACCCAGGTGTAGTGCAATTCCACCTTGTTCATTATTCCATTAGTTTACAGGTTTTCTGCTATTTGTATTTTTGTTGAATTCCAATTTTAAAGCATGGTGGTCTGATCAGGTACATGGGACGATTCCTATTCTCTTGTATCTGTTGAGGTTTGTTATGCCACCTAGTATGTGTTCAATTTAGGAAAGGAACCATGTGGAGCAGAGAAGATGTATTCTTTAGTGTTTGGATGGAATGTTCTATAGATGTCTATTAACCCCAGTTGAGATGTAACTTCTGTTAGTTCTTTGGTTTCTTTGTTGAGTTTCTGATTTGTGGTCCTTTCTAGTGTTGAGAATGGAGCATTGAAGTCTCCCACTATAAGCTTTGAATTTTATTAGTGTCTCTTTTATGAATGTGGGTTTCTTTGTATTAGGAGCACAGATGTTGAGAACTGAGACATTGTGTTGATGAATTTCTCCTGCAATGAATATGAAATGACTGTCTTCATCTCTTTTGATTTATTTTGGTTTGAAGTCTAACTTGTTAGATACTAGGATATCCACGCCTGCATGCTTCTTGCTTACATTTGATTGGAAAATCTTTTCCCCAACCCTTTACTCTGAGGTAAAGTCTATATTTGAAGCTTAGATATGTTACATGTATGCAGCAGAAGGATGGATTCTGTCTTTGTATCCATTCTGTTAGCTTGTGTCTTTTTATAGGTGAGTTAAGGCCATTAATGTCAAGGGTGAGTAAGGACCATTGATTGTTGATGCTTGTTTGTTTTAGGTTTGTTGTTGGCAGTGGTATTGTCAATATATTTGTTCTGCTTTACCCTTGGTTTCTGGTGTAGTTGGATTATCTGTTGCCTACATTTTTGTGGGCCTAGTTACCTTCCTTGGGTTGGAATTTTCCTTCCAATACTTTCTGTAGGGTTGTATTTGTATATATGTATTGGCAAAATCTGTTTTTGTCATTAAATATAGTGTTTTCTCCATCTATAGTTATTGAGAGTATTGCTGGGTATAGTAGCCTAGGCAGGCATCCATGTGCTCTTAATACTTGTAAAACATGTATCCGGGACCTTCTGGCCTTGAGGGTTTCCCATGGAGAAGTCAGGTGTAATTTTGATAGGTCTGCCTTTATATGTTACATGTCTTTTTCCTTCGCTGCTCTTAATATTCTGTCTTTATTCTGTATGCTAGGTGTTTTGATTATTAAATGTCGAGGGTTCTTTTATCTTTCGTCCAGCCTATTTGGTATTCTGTATGCTTCTTGTACTTTCATGGGCATGTCCTTCTTCATATTTGGAAAGTTTTCCTCAATGATTTTGTTGAATATGTTTCAGCACCTTTGAGCTGGGCTTCCTCTATGCCTATTATTCTTAGGTTTTGCCTTTTCACAGTGTCCCAGATTTCCTGGATGTTTTGTGTTAAGGATTTGTTGGATTTATGATTTTCTTTTTTTTTTTTTTTTTTTTTTTTTTTTGCATATAGAGTATTTTTTATTTAATTTTATATAACAAAGTCCAATTAAATGAAAACAAACATTTATACACAATATTTGGGAATTTGGGCGTCGTTCTTTCCAAACTACTTCCTGCTGGTAAGGGGCGCTGTCTTGGGGGATTCGAAGAAGATTCAGATATCCTAGCTGTAGTCTGTAGGGCTGTTTTGTCCAGCTGTTTGGAATGTAGGATCAGCTTGTACTCTGTTTCAGGCGGTCTGGTGTGATCAAACCACATTAGTCTGGAAGGAATCCACATCTTTTCATTTTCTGTGGAAACAAAAATAGAAATACTTTTCCCCAGTAACTTGTTCTTCAACTTAAATTTTGGAGTCAAAGCGTTTTTTTTTTTTTTTTTATTATTATTATTTTACATGTCGATCCCAGTTCCCTCTCCCTCCCTCCCTCCCCCTCCAGCCCTCCCTCCCTCCTTCCCTCCCTTTTGCCCTCTCTACCCTCTCCCATGCACTCTAAACACCCTCCCCTCCCAACCCCCCACCACAATACAATATGTAGGGGAATGCCATCCAGTTGGGGTCATGTAGATCTGACAGGTCCTGTGAAGTAGGGACTAGGGCTTCTCTCCTATCTCTAGAATAAGGCAGTTATCCCTCCATGGGGGATATGTTTGCAAAGTCCTTTTGTGCACCAGGGATACATCCTGGCTCCACTGTCTGAGGTCTCTTAGACTGCTCAGACCTTCTGGCTGAGACCCATATTCAGGGGAGTCCGAGTCAGACCTCTGTTGGCTTCCCAGCTATCAGTCTAGTGGCCCTTAGCTCCTCCTTGTTCAGGTAAGCTGTCTCTATGTACTTCTACCGCATGGTCTTGTCCTCTCCATCTGCTTCTGGGTTCTAGTTTGACTCAGTGTTTATGTATGGGTGTTTGCTCCTGTTTTCAACAGGCATTAGTTGAGGACTCCATGGAGAAGTTAGTTGTTGATCTCACTCTCCGGGAAGGGCATTTATGATAGCCTTTCCACGGAAGCTGAGATTGTTATTTGGGAGCAGTCTTGTAGTTCCCCTCGACCTTTCTTTGTGTTCAACTTTATCTTCAAACCAATATTGGCTCCCTCTTTTATGTTCTCTCTCTCTGTCTCTGTCTCTCTCTCTCTTTCCTATTTTCCATTCCTAACCAGGCTCAATCCTCCTAGTCACACATGCCTTCCTCTCCTCCCTCTCATTTTCTCCTACTTCTCTCTCCATTAGCTGTCCTCCCCCACTATACCTGAGGTCTGGGGGACTTGTCCCTTCCCAGTTCTGTGAGGGACTTTATATGAATCTCTTAGAATACAACTTGTATCCTAGTTCCTCTGGTGATGTGAATTATAGGCTGGTGAACATTTGATCTAGGTCTAAAATCCATATATGAGTGAGTACATACTGTGTTCCTCTTTTTGTGACTGGGTTACCTCATTCAGGATGGTTTCTTCAAGTGCCATCCACTTGCCTGCGAATTTCAAGATACCATTATTTTTTTCTGCAGAGTAGTATTCCATTGTGTAGATGTGCCACATCTTCATTAACCATTCTTCAATTGAAGGGCATCTAGGTTGCTTCCAGGTTCTTGCTATTACAAATAGTGCTGCTATGAACATAGTTGAACAGATGTCTTTGTTGCATTGATGTGAATCCTTTGGGTATATGCCTAAGAGGGGGATTGCCGGGTCCTGTGGTAAACTAATTCCCATTTTCCTGAGGAACCGCCATACTGATCTCCAAAGTGGCTGTATGAGTTTGCACTCCCACCAGCAGTGGAGGAGTGTTCCACTTTCTCCACATCCTCTCCAACATAAGTCATCACTGGTGTTTCTAATTTTAGCCATTCTGGCAGGGGGTAAGATGGTATCTCAAAGTTGTTTTGATTTGCATTTCCCTGATAGCTAAGGATGTGGAGCATTTTCTTAAGTGTCTTTCAGCCTTTTTGATTTCCTCCATTGAGAATTCTTTCTTCAGTTCTGTACCCCATTTTTTAATAGGGTTATTTGGTGTTTTGTTGACTAGTTTCTTGAGTTCTTTGTATATTTTGGAGATCAGCCCTTTGTCGGATATAGGATTAGTGAAAATCTTTTCCCAGTCAGTGGGCTGCCGTTTGGTCTTGTCAACTGTGTCCTTTGCCTTACAGAAGCTTCTAAGTTTGAAGAGGTCCCATTTATTAATTGTTTCTTTCAGTGTCTGTGCCCCTGGAGTTATGTTCAAGAAGCGGTCTCCTATACCAATTTGTTCAAGGGTACCTCCTACTTTCTCTTCTAAGAGGTTCAATGTGGCTGGATTGATGTTGAGGTCTTTGATCCATTTGGACTTGAGTTTTGTGCATGGCGACAGACATGGGTCTATCTGCAGTCTTCTACACACCCTCATCCAATTGTGCCAGCACCATTTGTTGAAGATGCTGTCTTTGCCCCATTGTATCATTTTAGCTGTTTTGTCGAAAATCAGGTGTTCATAGGTGCATGGATTAATATCAGGATTTTCAATTCGATTCCATTGGTCTACCTGTCTATTTTTATGCCAATACCAGGCTGTTTTCAGAACTATAGCTCTGTAGTAGAGCTTAAAGTCAGGAATGGTGATGCCTCCTGATGTTCTTTTATTGTATAGGGTTGTTTTGGCTATCCTGGGTCTTTTGTTTTTCCATATAAAGTTAATTATTATCCTTTCAAGGTCGGTGAAGAATTGTGGTGGGATTTTAATGGGGATTGCATTGAATCTGTAGATTGCTTTTGGTAAGATTGCCATTTTTACTATGTTTATCCTACCTATCCAAGAGCATGGGAGGTCTTTCCATTTTCTGGTATCTTCTTTAATTTCTTTCTTTAGAGTCACAAAGTTCTTATTATATAGATCTTTTACTTGTTTGGTAAGCGTTACACCAAGATACTTTATGTTGCTTGTGGCTATTGTAAAGGGTGATGTTTCTCTGATTTCTTTCTCTGCCTCTTTGTCGTCTGAAAAAAATAGGGCTACTGATTTTTTTGAGTTTATCTTGTATCCTGCTAGTTTGCTGAAGGTGTTTATCAGCTGTAGGAGTTCCCTGGTAGAGTTTATTGGGTCGCTTATGTAAACTATCATATCATCTGCAAATAGAGACAGTTTGACTTCTTCCTTTCCAATTTGGATGCCCTTGATCTCCTTTTGTTGTCTTATAGCATTAGCTAGAACTTCTAGTACGATATTGAAGAGATATGGAGAGAGAGGACAGCCTTGTCTTGTTCCTGATTTTAGAGGAATTGGCTTAAGTTTCTCTCCATTCAGTTTGATGTTGGCAGTTGGTTTGCTGTATATTGCTCTTATTATGTTTAGGTATGTTCCTGTTATCCCTGACCTCTCTAATACCTTTATCATGAAAGGGTGTTGAATTTTATCGAAGGCTTTTTCTGCATCTAGGGAGATAATCATATGGTTTTTCTTTTTCAGTTTGTTTATATGGTGGATCACGTTGATAGATTTTCGTATGTTAAACCATCCCTGCAATCCAGGTATGAAGCCTACTTGATCATGGTGGATGATTTCTCTGATGTATTTTTGAATTCGGTTTGCCATTATTTTATTGAGTATTTTTGCATCGATGTTCATCAGGGATATTGGTCTGTAGTTTTCTTTCTTAGTTGTGTCTTTGTGAGGTTTGGGTACCAAAGTTATTGTGGCCTCATAAAAAGAGATTGGCAATAAACCTTCTGTTTCTATCTTGTGGAACAGTTTGAGGAGTAGTGGTATTAGTTCTTCCTTGAATGTCTGGTAGAATTCTGCACTGAATCCATCTGGCCCTGGACTTTTTTTTCCTTGGAAGGCTTTCGATGACTGCTTCTATTTCATTTCGGGTTATAGGTCTATTTAAGTTGTTTGTCTGTTCTTGATTTAATTTTGGTAAGTGATAGTTATCCAGAAACTTGTCCATTTCCTTTGAATTTTCAATTTTTGTGGAATACAGATTTTCGAAGTATGACCTGAAAATTGTCTGGATTTCCTCTGTGTCTGTTGTTATGTTCCCCATTTCATTTCTGATTTTGTTAATTTGCATGTTCTGTCTCTGCTTTTTCGTTAATTTGGATAAAGGTTTATCAATCTTGTTGATTTTCTCAAAAAACCAACTCTTTGTTGCATTGATTTTTTGTATTGTTTTCCTGGTTTCTATTTTGTTGATTTCAGCCCTCAAGTTGATTATTTCCTGGCGTCTGCTCCTGCGGGTGAATTCGCTTCTCTCTGTTCTAAGGTTTTCAGTTGCGCTGTTAATTCATTTATGTGACTATCCTCTGTTTTCTTCATATGGGCACTTAGTGCAATGAACTTCCCTCGTAGCACTGCTTTCAAGGTGTCCCATAAGTTCGGGTATGTTGTATCCTCATTCTCGTTGAATATTAGAAAGTCTTTAATTTCTTTCTTTATTTCTTCTTTGACCCAGGAGTGGTGCAATTGCACATTGTTCAGTTTCCATGAGTTTGCAGGTTTTCTGCTATTTGTATTGTTGTTGAATTCCAATTTTTAAAGCATGGTGGTCCGATAAGATACAGGGGACTATTTCTATTCTCTTGTATCTGTTGAGGTTTGTTATGTCTCCTAGTATGTGGTCGATTTTAGAGAAGGTTCCATGTGGAGCAGAGAAGAAGGTATATTCTTTTGTCTTTGGATGGAATGTTCTATAGATGTCTGTTAGCCCCAGTTGAGACATAACTTCTGTTAATTCTTTTGTTTCTTTGTTGAGTTTCTGATTTGTGGTCCTGTCTAGTGTTGAGAGTGGTGTATTGAAGTCTCCCACTATAAGTGTGTGAGGTTTTATATGAGCTTTGAGTTTTAGTAGTGTTTCTTTTACGAATGTGGGTGGCTTTGTATTAG